>NC_056751.1:454418384-454525884 GCF_019279795.1 Protopterus annectens
TTGTTTATTCATCCTCACACAATATACATATGTCTTATGTTTTAAGTATTATACCTTTAAATGTTTAATGAACTTATTAATTAATAACAAAGCACAGTTCACCTGCTGAGAAGTCCAATCCTTTAATATAAAATACAACTGATGAGCGCTTTCGTCTGCATAAAACAAACTTCATCAGATAAAGTCCCACTATAACTGACATATTTTATAAAAAATGTTTAACCAATGAAAATTTCACATTAATAATATAATTAATCAATAAAATTCTAAAATGCTAACATTCTAAGTTTAAAGTTTAATTATTTTGTGGAACTTATTAATTAGTTAATTAGTTAATGTTTTGGTTAATTGTTTTGTTATTTAAAGTCAGTTTGTGGGTGCAATTATTATCTGAAGAAGCGTGGTTGTATCCACGCGAAAGCGCTCATCATCCCACTCGTTGAATAAAGGTTTTATTTTACTTTTCTACATGCTCTACTGGATTATTTACTTGCTTGGTAAACTTGCTACTTGTTGCATCGTGGAGAGACCAGTTTCTGTTTTACACAATATAAACCAATTTGCTTATCTCTTCTAGCTTACAGTTTTTGGATGATTGATTTGCCCCAAAAGGTATTGGATCAGTTGGACAGGAAAACAAGAAAAATGCTCTATGCTTATAAAATATTTAAAAATCATTGCATATTAGAAATATATATATATATATATATATATATATATATATATATATATATATATAGATCTAATTCAGATGACTTGAAGTTTTAAAACTTTGAATTTCATATGGCCGAGACCATATGATCGAAGTTTCAAAAGTTCAAACCCTTAAAAGAAAAAGAAAAACAAAACAAAAACATTTTCCTGGATGTTTTTGCAGTGAGGCAAGACCACGTGCACCCTGCACACCCCTTGCTATTTAAATAATCAACTCCGAGACTGCACTACAGTGAGGAAAAGGAAAAATGTCCCATTCCACGCTGTATGGAGATCTCCGTTCAGAATGTTCGAAGTTTTAAAACTTTGATCATATTCAAAGTTTTAAAACTTTGATCATATGGTCTCGGCCATATGAAATTCGAAGTTTTAAAACATTGATCATCTGAAAAGAACCTATATATATATATATATATATATATATATATATATATATATATATATATATATATATACATATACATACATATGAAAAAAAGCACCATCAAGCTGTAACCACCTTAAAACATTTAATGTGTTCCACAGCAAGCAATGCACAACACAGCACACAATGATAATACTGAAACTACTACCAGTTTGTTTTGTCTCCAACTTCATCAGCAGTTATTTTTTTTTTTTTTTCTGATGAAGTTAGAGATAAAAACAAACTAGTAGTAGTTTCAGCGTTATCATTGTGCGCTGTGTTGTGCTTTGCTTGCTGTGGAACACATTTAATGTTTTAAGGTCATTACGGCTTGCTGGTGCTTTTTTCCTGTTTATTGGTTTTGTTTTGGGCACCTCATCCTCCTGGACTTGGTTATGTATAGATCTTGGTTATTTTGCACTGAATTTAACATGGCATGTGTAGCCTAACCGTTCAATATTGGTAAATATATGTGTTCCTCTGTGCACCTTCTACATCAGTCCTGTTGTATCATAGTTTTATATCTTCATCAAACAGATACGTTTTTCATGGGATATCTTTTATAATTTCACTTGACTGAGAAAAAAGGTTACCTGTTATAGTCTCTGGTATTAATCACGCTCCTTTTTATCTGGATGGACTCCTTTCCTAGGGGATATTTTCCTCTTACTTAGTGGAAATTTTTTGTGTGTCTCCACCTTAAGACCACTCTAATTCTTTCCCATCTGTGCTGTAACTTACTGGATGATACCATTTTTAATGAGTTGCTAACATCATATTAGAAATAAAAGGACAATTATTTCAGGAATTATGTAATTATATATTAAAACAAGTTAACTTAAATACATCTCTTACAACATTACTCCAACTTAAGTCAAAACCATATGACCTGCTTGCAGATCTAATGAGTAACAGATCCTGGTCAATGTATTTTGAAAATTGCTTTAACTCAAAATATCACATCTTTATAAATCTGAGTGAATATCCCCAAACTATCCTGCAAACTTAAAACAAATCTCATATTTCCACTTGTGTATAAGGAAATGTAGCTTCCACAATACCAATAAGCACTATTGTCATTCATTTTATAAATAAAATAAATATAGCATGTCTAACAATTACAGTATTGGCTAACCCTAGTCCTGATTTATGACACTTGTCCTATAGGAACATAGGCGGTTAGTAGGTTAATAGCCCTGGGGCCCTCACAAGCATAGCCAAGAGTTTATCCCCAAAACAGAAACCTCAGTCAGCACCTGTCACCCTGTCAATGAGGGGCACAGGTGGAACACCTGGGACAAATGTGTGGTTTCCCATCTACTCATCAAGGTTGCACTTGAAGAGGGACAGCGAGGTAATCTGTTTGACGTGAAGGGGAAGTCTATTCCAGAGACAGGGTAGCCTCTGGGAGACAAACTTGTCTCTCTATCAGGTTTTGTTGATGTTGCATATTAGATTCAGGCCTTTTGAGTGGGTAATGCGCAAGGAGTTAGACTTCCAGATATGGAGCATCATTAGTAAGGCAGGTTCCAAGACTGCCTTGTAGGAGAAAGGCAGAAAATCAAAGGATAGGTGTTGGAGGCCATGGATTCTCTTTGTGAAGCATTTCTGTGGCCTTGACAGTTGGTGCAGATGTTTGGGGAGGTACATACCTAATGGGTCATTATACTGAATTATTAGTCTAATTAGAGAGAAGTATAATGAGGTAATAATTTCCTTTTTTTCTGGATGCAATCCCTTTAATTATGAGATGAACCAAGTAAAAGGCTTTTCTGACCACAGCTACTACATGATGGTCAAATGTGAGAGTGTCGTCAACCTGAGTACCCAGGTCTCTCACCACATGTTGTGTAATTAGCGGGTTGCCTTTGATGTGATAATCAGTAGGGGCCATAATTTTGCTGAATGCTAGGATACATTTATTTGCATTTAACTTGAGGCCATGACTTTGGCACCATTCAATAGTTGCTGTGAAACCCTCTTGCAGTATGTTATCATCATTTGGGGAGTCAATGACAGCACCAAAGTTACAGTCGTACACAAACTTGGTCAGCCACAGGCCTTTTGTCTTTGCCTGGACCTCTGAGACATAAATGCCAAAACAATAAGGGTCCCAGGATAGCTCCCTGGGGAACTCTACTAGTGACAGGTCTGCAATCAGAGGTGGGGGAACCTATTTTGACCTTGTGGGTCCTGTTGGTGAGCCAGTTTGTCCACTCACCTAATGAGACAGGGATTTATGCCAAGTTGCGTTAGCTTTTTGATGATGCCCAAGTGGGTGATTGTGCCAAAGGCCTTGGCCATGTCAAGATAAGATGTATGTACTGACTTTCCCTCATCCAGGACCATGGTGATGGTCTCAAAGAAGTCAACCAGGTTCAACAGGCACGATCTGTCTTTGACAAATACAAATTGGGTGGGGTCAAGTGCTTGGAGATTGCCTATGTCCTTGTTTATGAGATCCATAATAATACACTCCTAGAATTTACAGATCAGACTTGCCAAACTAATGACGCGATAGTTTCCAGGGTCAGTAGTGGTACCACCTTTGTGCAAGGGGATGACAATGGCAGTTCTGCACTCTGCTGGGATGAAGCCTGGTCTTAGGCTGCGGTTAAATAGGATGCTCAGTGGCAAAGATAGTTCTTGCTGGAGATGGTGCAGAACACAGCCCGGGGTACTATCAGGTCTCATGGAAGCTGTGTTCTTTGCCTTAGATAGGGCCATTAACATGATCTACTGAGATGTAAGCCTTAGTTTCTTCTTTCTTGTTTTAATGGCACAGAAAGCCGTACATGGTATTTCAATACATCAGACATGTTTAATTCTTTTCAAAGAGCTATATCAACCTTCGGTTTATTTTAGAGGTTCTAGATATCATTACATTTAAGACAGAAGTAGTCATTAACCTATAACCATGTTTGTGCTCTAACAAAAGAAAACAATAGCCTGTAACTGAGTTACAGTTATTAATTAAAAAAGGCAGTTGGATTCTCTACCTGAAATTGGCAAAAAAATGAAATGATGTATGATCAAAACCCTCCAACTGAAAAAGAATCCATCTTTTTGACATGTTTTCCAAGAACCAGAAAGCAAAGTCATTCCTGCACCTCAATTAAAGTTCACTTTCTTGCATGTCGCCTATGTTGAAATTTCAAAAGCTGTTGTTTCCCTGCATGAAGCCAAGACCTGAAGGACAGATCTTTGAACCAGAGTTAAGGTAAAAAGAAAAAGAAAATATTTGAAAATAAAGAGCAATTAAGCTTCACAGCTGTCTGTGGGCATGTCTTACTGTGTCCTGTACAGAATCGCTAAGAACGCTTATTAAAGTAACTTTATAAAGTCATACGAGTATGCAGTGTGCTGTGTCCAAATCAATTTAAAAAATCAGGAATTTCTAGCAAAAGAACTAATTATCAGCCGAAAAGAAAAATGCAATGGACTATATTTTGTTCACCAAAATGCAGTACTGTTATTTTCAGCCACAAAGGAAACAGACATTTGCAGGATTGCCACATAATTTATTTGCCACTTTAATTAGCTGTTTGCATTTTGAACAAAATTCTTTCAGAGTAGGAGTTATATAATGGTCAATATTAAATTTAATTTTAGAACTTGTTAAAAAGTACATAAGATGTCTGTATTATCAAATGTAGTGACTGAATTCAACAACAAAGTTTCATTATGTATAACTACTGGTTACAGTCTGTGGAAAACTTATTCTCATTGCAATTGGATATTCTAACACAATATTTCATCAACAGTTTAGACAATTCCAGTTATTCAGAAAGAATCCCACTGCTGTTACCAAGAGCAGCCAAAAGGGGCTTTGTCTGTGAACACGTAAAATGTGATTCAGAGACTCATTAGTCGCAATGAGGAATGACTACAGTATTGTCTGTTAGCATGTCTCTGAATGATATAATTTTTACATGTACTGGTAAATCTACACTTTCCAGGAGTAATAACCACTAGCGGCCATACAATGTGCTGGCTCATTCATTAGTATGTGCATGTATCTCTCTCTCTATGTATATGTATAATATATATATATATATATATATATATATATATATATATATATATAGATTCACTTTATAATTTCAAAATACTGAAATACCGAATTTCAGTAATTAGAAATCATAAAGTCGCACATCCATAATCTCGAAAGCACACAATTGTGAACACATACACACCATACACCACACAACACATACATCGTCCAACCCACACTACAACAAACAAAACACACAAAGACACAAACCTACACAACATGTAATCGGGGGGGGGGGCAAGCCGCCCTGCACCCCCCACTTAAATATACTAACTCCAGGATCGCACAGACACAAAAAGGAAACATACACCCACACATTTCACAGTCCCTAGCACACACACAAACATCACACATATACATACATCAACCCATCCAACACTTACACACATTCAGACACACTCAAACTCCCACACAAAACCCTTTCAAAACACTCACTTACCTTCAATTGCACCTACATCCATACATGACACGAACCACGATACACTCCCAACACCGCACTCCACATACCGTAAGCCATAACAGCAAATTTCAGATATTCGAATTCACGATTATGCACTTTCGCAATTTTGAGTCTTCCACTTTATGATTTTGAAATACTGAAATTCAGTATTTTGAAATTATAAAGTGAACCCATATATATATATATATATATATATATATATATATATATATATATATGTGTGTGTGTGTGTGTGTGTGTGTGTATATATATATATATATATATATATATATATATATATATATATATATGTATATATACACATACACACGTGTGCATATAAGTATAAGCTACATAGCCAACACTAAAAACAGAAACAAAATGAAACATAGTTAACCAATTCAATATTGGTTTTATAAAAACAGTACAGCCAATAAACAGCCAGGCAATTAATCAAACTATTGAGTTCTCTGTCTAAACAAATAACCTCCATCAACATTTCTCCTATCAAACAGTTCCCACAGGTACATCAAAAAATACCTCAAGTAATTAAAGCCTATTACAACTGTCCCCGACAACCTACCTGGCAAATACCTTAAAATAGCAACTCAGGCTATTGCATATCCTGCTTCAATTCTGACAAATCGATCCAGATCTGAAAATAAACTCACTTCGTTATAGAAAACAGTATTCATTATTTCACTGCAAAAGGGTGGAATCAGTACAGATCTTTTAAACAATAGAACAATTACCATTGCATTAATCCTATAAAAATATTAAAAAAGAAATCTTAAAATGCAGCTTTTCATCTCCCTAATACATAACCAGTTTCTGTCTTCAAGCCAATGTGGTTTCTGTTTTGCTCACAGCACAAATACAGCTTTACTGAATTTGGTTAATATTGTCAACACCAACAGAAATGTTTGAAGGCTATTTTCTACTATCTTCCTAGACTTATCTAAAGCTTTTGATATGGTATCCCAGCAGAAACTCTTACTTAAACCCATATCATTAGGGGTCACCAAGTCTTCATTGCAGTGGTTCCACATCTACCTCTCAAAAAGATGAGCAGTAACATGGAAAGATAATTACTCCACCTCCATCCCAGTAAGTACTGGTGCCCTACAAGGATCAATACTAGGCCCTGTATTTATCAATTACCTCTAAACCACTACAAAAATACTACTATAGTTCAATGACTTGATACCTCAACCTGAATCTGTTCGACCAAGTCTCTCGATAAACTCCAAGGCCTTACACAATAACCCTTGCTGATTGAAGCATGAGTAAATAATTTGCAACTACTTCTATACCTTAAAAGAAATAATAATATACTAATGATCTTCCCACCAAAACAAACTATTCACTATTGTTTCTGCCATCATCATTATAAGGACAAATAAACTACGTAAAATTACTGGGTGCCATCACAGATACCACTTGAAATTTGACCAACATTATCTCGTGTGGTTAAAAAAATCATCAAAAAATAGATTTATTATACAGAGTAAAAGCCTACCTCACTGACTTAGCCAAGAGACATATATCCCCTACTTTCTTAGTCCCATCTCTCCTATATCCTGTCCCAGTCTTCACTAACCTTCAACTCATAACTTTCCAAACCTAAGCAATGTTATAATAAAATAGCCACATTTGCGGTGAATTATAACAAAAGAACACAACATTGCTTAGCACACAGAGACTTAAACTGGTTAGAAAGTACAGATGTATAATATCTTGCAATAATAATAGATGTTCTCTTCACTGTTGCAATATTTTTCACCTAAGGAATCTACTGCCTGATTTCCATCCAGTATACCTGGTCTTTAAGGCACCGTGCGTCAGAAGTATGCTCCTCGTGCAAGATGTAGAGCATAAAGATGCTGAATGGATACAATCACTCAGAACTGAAAAATCTCCAGGAGGGACAGAATACCCTCAGGGACCATGATGAACATATGCATCCAGAAGGAAAAAAGAAAGAAGGGAGAATGGATCTTTAGCCAGAAGGTAAACTAGAACACAAGACGAGTCAAAACAGAGGGATGAGACTGAATAACGCAACAGTGAAGAGGAGGACATCTCCTGTTATGGTAAGATATTACACAACTGTTCTATGCCCTTCCATACCACTGTTGAAGTATTCTTTACCAGAGAGATGCAGAAAGTACAAGAGCTCAAGAGGAAGCCAGGGAGGAGGAAGGCACAGAGTAACTTCTCCGCAAACTCATGAGGGTTAGCCTGGACAGAGCATGCAACATGTAATGTTTAGTGAGAGTATGAACATAAGGCTAAGTAGCAGCCTCAAGGACAAAACTGGTGTCCAGACCCTTGAAAAAGGCAAAAGAGGAGCCCATTGCCCTAGCAGAATGTGATTTACAGATGAGAAAATACATTTGCCATGAAAATAGAAGGAGGAAACTGCCTTAGAAATCCAGGAAGAGATGGTTTGCTTAGAAGCAGCCAAACAAAGTCCTGAGAAGAAAAGAAACAAAAAGGTTTCATATTTGTGAATAACTTTAGTTTTATCTAAATAATATCTGAGCTGCCTATGCACATCTAAGGTGTGAAGAATCTTCCCAATTGCAGACTGCAGAGAAGGAAAAAAGGAACCACCTTGGACATAAAATAAGGATTACAGTAGCAACAAAAACAATGATGTATTGTTCTTATGTTCACCGAACATTTTTTATTCCACAATAGATAGCATAAAATCTCTTAGCGCCTCGGCCGCAACCAGCCTTTACAGAGTAAAAATCTAGTTCATCAAATTTTCATTTTATATACACAGCATTACTTAATATATACATATCAGGGACATTAAGAGAAACAAAGTTATAAGTCTCACAGCGGAACACTTCAATAAGGTACATTTAGGAGATACTAAAAATTTTTAAGTAACAGTTTTAGGGCAGGTTTTACAATATTTTGCCAGTGAAGAAATGCTAAAAGATTTACTCAGGAAAAAAAGAATTGATTTTTATTATTAAATACAATACTTTACAACCTAATGGTTTAAATAAGCAATGCAATTGGCAAAGTTTTATTTAGAAATGTTTTAGCTTTAAGAAAAAGCTTCTTTCATTAATTTTAAGCTAATTAAATGCAATTGATTAAGTAATGCTGTGTATATAAAATGAAAATTTGATGAATGTTATTTTTACTATGTAAAGGTTGGTTGCGGCCAAGGCGCTAAGAGATTTTATGCTATCTACTGTGGAATAAAAAAACGTTCAGTGAACATAAGAACAAGACATCATTGTTTTTTGTCTACTGTAGTTTCAAGGATACTCTGCTATTGTGGTTTTATATAAAATAAGGATTAGTTTGAAGAGATACCCTTTCTCTATTAAAAAAAAAACACTATAAAAGGATGAATAGCCATGAAAGCCTGAAGTACAGACACTATCTTGGCAGAAGTAAGAGACAAAAAGAAGAACAGTTTTCCAAGAACAATGGTGTAGGAAAGGTGAAGAAGCCATGCTCCAAAGGAACCTAGGTCAATTTTTTTCAAGAGGTTCCAAGAAGGTGGAATAAGCTACCTGAGGGCCTGATATGGAGGATGCCTTTAAGAAATTGTTTGATTTCAAACCTAGAGGCCAAATGACTAGTCAAGGGTAGACGGGTAGAAATTGCTTACAGGTGAGCTTTAACTGAAGAATATGCCAAACCAGCATGGAACAAATCCCACAAATAAGAGAGAACCAGAGGAACTTCCACAGATAGGGGATCCAAATGGCAAGAGGTGCACAAGACATAAAATCTTTTCCATTTTGACATATAGAAATTTCTGGTAGTATGTTCTCTGGGCTCCTGCAGAACCTGGAACACATCCACAGAAATGAAGTCTCTTGAAGGGATCAAATTCTATCACCCACAGTGTCAGATGAAGACTGAACAAGTGGGGATGGATGAGATGTCCCTTGTCTTGTGTGAGAAAATCCACCTAGATGGTAACTTGTGGTAATTGCCCCTAGCCAAGTGAGAGAGAAGAGATGACCAATGCTGCCTGGACCAAAAGAGAGTGCCTGATCTTGTGCAGAACTCATGGTAACAGAAAGGGGGAAAAGCAAACAAACATCCACTTCAAAAGAAAAGACAGGCCATCCACTTTCCAAGGCAGAGGACTTGGTATTCCAGAACAAAACAGAGAAAGTTGTCTGTTCAGGGGGAGGCAAAGATCTACCTGAGGATTACCCCACCAATGGACAATGCCCAAAGCATCGATTCATGAGCTTGTGTTCTAGACCTACTCAAAGACTCTGCCACTAGATTGTGCTCTGAAGGAATGTAAACAGCATGAAGATTCACTTGATACTAGGTAGCTAGATCCAAAACTTGAAGTCCCAGTCAGTAAAGGAGACAGAACCTCATGCCTCCCTGCTTGTTGACATACCAGATCACTGTGGTGTTGTTGGTGAAGACTTTTCAGTGGCCTGGAATGTAATAGGGAATGAAAAGCACACAGATCTAAAAGCATATTATATATTAATATAATCTGACCTCTGATGAGGAGGCCAGAGTCCTTGGACCTTTATGGGGCCACAACAGGCACTCCACCAATATATTAGGTATCAGTGTAAAGCTCCTGTGTTGGAATTGGAGGCTGAAGAGGAGGCCCTGGATGCGAGTGAGTTGATGAATATACCACTGAAGCTTGATCTTGAGACAGGGAAGAAAAGAAACAGGGAAGTCCAGGGAACAGCAATGTTGTAGCCTCACCAATTTAAGGTACTCTGAAATTTCCTCATATGGAGTTTGGTAAGAGGAAGCATGGTGGAGGCCATGAATCCCAGAACTCTGAGAAAGTCCCTGGTCATGATAATGGGCAGATGACGAACATAATGGAAAAAGGTTATCAGGATAGAACCATTGAGCCAGGAACAGAATCCAGCATGGGAAAGTCTGAATCCTGCATCCAAGGAAAACATGATCCTGGGAAGGCATCAGAACTGATTTCTGTAAGTTTATGATGAATCTCAGACTGTGTAAAAAAAACAAATGGTAAAATGGGGATTCTGCATCAAACTGATGGCAGAAGTAGCTTGAATAAGGAGATCCTCTAGACAGAGAAAAGTATGAAAACTTCTAAGCCAGGAAAAGACAGTGACAGTACTGAGGCATTTAGTGAATACCCTTGAGGCAGTAGAAAGGCTGAAAGGCAAAACAGGACTGAAAATGCAAGGAAGAAACAGAGAAATGTAAAATTTTCCTGAGTAGTGGATGAATGAATATGTGAAGGTATGCATCCTTGAGATCAAGAGACACCACAAAGGCCTAGGAAAGCAGAAGAGAAAGCAAAGTTGGAACGGACAACATCCAAAAAGAAGAGATCTTGGGGGGGGGGGGGGTTGAGCAGAGAAAGATCAAGAATTATTCTCTATGTACCTTCCTTTGGGGGAACCAGGAGCCTCCAGGAGTAAAACCACTTCCCATCTAGGCTGTAGAAACCAACTGAATGATGCCCTGATACAAGAGAAAGTTGTTCTCAAGGAGCTGGAAGAATGCCCGAAAAGGGAGGAAAAGACTTTCAAACCATCAAGTATCCCTGATGGATATTCGAATAAGAATCTGAGGTGAACTGATGCCAATTTGGAAGAGACAATGGGGTAGAGGATGGGCAAGGGGACCTGGCTGATGGGAAATGAGGGCTAAATGTCAACTAGAACCAGGCTTATCCTGAAAAGGCGGCTTTTTAGAGGAAGGAGTCTGAATAGACTTAGCAGTAGGAAAGGAGAGCGGTGTAAAATTTTACCATAACAGTAGACATCCTTCTCTTCACAGTGTTCATCACATAAGGGATCTCCTGCCAAGGGTGGCCCAATGTCTGCTCAGTATAGCAAGGCCTTTGAAATTTAGTTTGGTTCCCACAGAAAGTATAGGGCATAACAGGTGGCATATGGATATACATACGTCAGAACTGAAAAGCCCCGGGTGGATCAGAATGTATTCAGAGGGAACATGCGTTACATGTGCAGCCAGAAGGAGAAAGAAAAGGAAATAATCCCTGGTCAAGAACAATAGGGCAGAGCAGAAGGGGGAAAAGGGAGCAAATGAATACTGAAGAAGTGAAGAGCAGGGCACCTACTGTTATGGTAAGATTTTTTACAACTATACTATGTCCTTACATATCACTGTTGCAGTATTCCTTACATACAGAAGGATATAAAAGCTCAAGAGGAAACCTGGGACAAGGAAGGTACTGAAGAGCCCCCTAGAAACCTATGCAGGATATTCCTGACAAAGCCAGCTCTGGCTTTGGAAACATCATCCAACTCTTAAGGTTTAGTCAAAGTATGGAAAGAAGTCCTCGAGGATAGAATTTGAAAAGGCATGACTGTAAGCCAAAGCTCTAGTAGAATAAGCCTTTAAAGAGGCAGAAAGTCATTTACCATGAAAGGAATAACAAAAAGAAAAAAGTCTTAGAAATCCAGGAAGATATGGTTTGTTTAGAGAAAACTCAACGACCAGGGATGAAGGGAAACAAAAATTGTTCAGATTTGCAAGTGGTGTTATTCTTATCCTATTAATATCTGAGCTGCCTATGCAAATCTAAGGTGTGAAGAGCCTTCTCACTAGCAGACTGCAGAGAAGGAAACAAGGAAGGTAAATTAATAGATTAAGGGACAACTCATTAACTAACTTGGGCAGAAAAGAAGGACTGGTATAAAGAAACACCCTGTCCCTGTGAAAAACTGAAAAAGGGGGAACAGCCATAAGAGCCTGAAGTTCATAGGACCATAGAAGGTTACTAGGCTAATGGCCCCAAAGCCATTACAAGCCTAGCCAAGTTCAACCAGAGTTCCCAAGGGTGTCTGGTTCAGGCAGACACTAAAGTCTGCACCTATTGCCCCTGCCCAAGAGGGACACAGGTGGAACCCCCAGGTGAATTTCCGGTTACCCATCCAATCATCCAAATTATGCTTAAATATGGCCAATGAGGTGCTTTGTATAACATGAATAGAAAGCTTATTCCAAAGGTGGGGCAACCTCTGTGAGACAAATCTGCCTCTCCAGCAAGGTCTGTTGATGTCACATAACAGGTTAAGTTCCTTTGCGCAAGTGACCATTTGACTTGTGAATGTGCAGCATTTCCATCAAAGCTGGGTGCTGGGTCAGAGATTGCTCTATATGCAAAGCACAGGTGGTCTCCGAGCAGTCTGTATGACACAGAGTAAAGTGACAATGATTTTAGTCTGCCCACATAATTCAGATCTTGAAGACCATGCATTTTCTTTGTAAGGAACCTTTGTGGTCTCTCCAATTGCTGCATGTGTTTGGAAAGGAGCATACCAAAGGGAGCATTGTACTCTATTATTGACCTGATGATGGAAGAGTACAAGGGGAGTTATAACCTCTTGTTTTCTGGAGGCAATGCCCTTACTTATGAGATGAGCAATATAAAATGCTCTCCTTCCCATTATGGAGAAATGGTGAATGAGTTCAGATAGTTTCTTAGCTGAAAGAAAGGGCCAAAAGAAAAGCAGTCTTCCAACTTCAATGTTGCAAGAAAGCTAAAGCTACAGGCTCAAAAGGAACCTGAGACATTTTTTTAAAAACAAAGTTAAGGTCCCAGGAAAGTGAAAAGGCTTACTGGAAGCCCTGATATGAAGGATGCCTTTAAAAAATTGTTTGACCTCAAACCTAGAAGGTAATGGAGGAGTCAAGGGCAGGCAAGCAGAAACAGCTGACAGGTGAACTTTATCGGAAGAATGTGATAACCCAGCATGGAACAGTTCACACAAATAATAGAACCAGAGAGACCCCCACTGAAAAGGGCTCGTGGTTATGAAAGGGGCACCAGATATCTTCCATTTGGACAAATATTTTTCTGGTTCATAGGAGGTCACTAGGCTAATGGCCCTAGAGCCTTTACATGCCCAGCCATGTTATACCCATATTCCCTAACTACCCATGTTTGATGGTCTAAATTAGCATCAATGGTCATCACTGACTACCCCTGTCCATGAGGGATGTAGGTGTCACTCCTGGGGTGAATTTATAGTCTTCCATCCAAGTGCCCAAATTTCACTTAAATAGGGTCATTGAGGAGCTCTGCTTCATGTGAACTGAGAGTCTATTTCAGAGAAGCAACAATTTCTAGGAGACATATCTGTCTCTCCAGCATGTCCTGTTAATGTCACAGACTAGGGTAGGTTCCCTGGAGCGAGTGAATCTTGTCCCATTTGAGTTTTAGATGTGCAGCATTTCCACCAGGGTAGGGTCAGATACTGCTCTGTAGGCCAGGCACAAGTCACCTTTCAGCAGCCTATAAGATACAGTATACAGTGACAGGGCCCTCAGTCTATCGACACAGGTCATGTTTTGAAGGCCCTGTATTTTCTTGGTGAGTAACCTCTATGGTCTCTCCAGCAGCTGCAGGTGCCTAGTGTGGTACATACAGAAGGAAGCATTGCACTCTACTAGTGGTCTGATGAGGGTCGAGTACAGAGGAGTTAGAATATCCTTAGTACTAGATGCAATGCCATTACTTATGAGATGTGCAACATAGAAGGCTTTCCTTACTACACGGTCATCAAAGTTTAGATTGCTATCAACCTGTGTACCCAAATCTCATACCACAGAGTTTGTAGTTGGAGGGAGTACTGTATTATATTGTAAATTGCAGGGACATCCCCTTTGCTAAAGGGTATAATAATGCACTTGTCTCAATTTAGATTGAGTCCATGGCTTTGGTACCAATCATTTATCTGTGTTAGCCCATTTTGTAATATGTTAACACCGTTAGGGGACTCAATAAAAGCACCCAGTTTGCAATTGTCAGCAAACCTGGTAAGCCACAGGCCATCTAATTTTGCCTGGACTTCTGAGAAGTAGATTCCAAACAATATAGGTCCCAGCACAAATCTTTGTGGTACACCAACAGTAACTGGTCTACTGGTAAGAGTTGGAATCCCCAACTTGGGCTGTATGCATTCTGATAATGAGCGATTTGGCTACCTATCTAGTGACATATGGGTTAATCCCCAGCGGGGAGAATTTTGCAATGATACCCAAGTGTGGGATTTTGTTGAAAGCCTTGGATAAGTCTAGATAGTCGGTATGTACTGTTTTACCTTCATCCAGGGCTTTGGTGACATTTTTTAAGACGTCAAACATGTTTAACAAACATGATCCAAACTTAATGAAGCCAAATTGGGTGGGGTTGCGAGTTTTCAGGTCACCTCTGTCTTTGTTAATAAGGTCTATGATGATTCTTTCCATGGCAGTGCAGGTAAGGCTGGACAGGCTTATGGGCCTATTGTTTCTAGGGTTAGTTGATGGACCCCCTTTGTGTAAGGGGATTACTGTTGCTGTTTTCCACTCTACTGGAACACAGTCAGTACTTAGGCTATGGTTCTGCAAAGTCCTGTTTAAGGCTATTTAGTAAGCAGCCTGGGATGTTATCTGGTCCCATCGAGGCTACATTTTTTGCTTCGGAGAGTGTGGTTATGACTTGCTCTTTGGAGATATTAGGTAGAGGACTGGTGGCTGGTATGTTTTAGGGTATGACTGAGGGGGACAGGGGAGTGATTTGTGTGCCAAATCTGTCAGCTAGCAAGTAGGCAATTTTCTCAGGTTCAGTATAAGTGGTACCATCCACTACTATTTTGGCACAAAGCTGGACCTTTCCTTTTAAATTTCAAACATAGCTAAAGAATACCTTATGATTATCCTTAGCTATGGATGCCAGTTTAGTTTCATAATTAGCTTTAGAGGATTTTACAAGATTTCTGATTTTCTTGTTCAAGCTGTGGAGGGCGTTCTTCCTCTGCTGAGTCAGTTCCCTCTTGTTTTTAAGTAGTGGGCTTCCTGGCCTCCTGCAGAACCCAAAGCATGTCCTCAAAAAAGAGGTGCCTAAAAAGAATGAAAACTCTCTCACCCACAGTGTCAGCTGAAGAGTTGACAAGTGAGGATGGATAAGAGGCGCCAAGTCTTGTGTGGTGATTGTCCCCTGGCAAAGTGAAAAAGAAGGGGTAAACAATGCTGTCTGGGCCAAAAGGGAGTCACCAGCAAGAGTTTGGAGGAGGTTTGTTTGATCTTCTGCAGGACCCTCAATTAGGGGAAAGGGAGGGTAGGTGTAGAAAAATATCCCCTTCCAAGGAAGTGATAGGGCATCCACCTTCCAAGCCAGAGGAATTGGAACTTTGGCACTGAAGAGAAGAAATTTCTGTTCAGAGGGGATGCAAAAGTATCTACCTGAGGAATAGCGTCCTTGTGAGCCTGTGTGCTAGACCTGCTAAAGGAGACTGCAACTATCTTTTACTATGATGGAAAGTAGACAGCCTGAAGAGTCAATTGATACTGGACAACTACATCCCAGACCTGAAGAAAAAGTCTGCAAAGGAGGTAGGACCATGCCCCCTTGGTGTTTACATGTCACATCACTGTGACATTCTCTGTGAAAACTTTGAGAGATTCTGGAAGAAAGAGGGAAAGAAAAGCCTGAAAAGCTGAATGGAGAGCTCTCAGCCCCTTGACTTTGATGTGATCTGACCTCTAATGGGGAGACTAGAGACCCCTGCCTTTCAGAGAACCAAAGGAAGCTCCTCATCTCCTGTCCAAGGCATCTGAATAGAGTTCTTGAGATGGGAATGCAGGTTGGAAAGGAAGCCCTAGGTAGAGAAAAAGCTAAAGAATCCACCACTGAAGCTCAAGTTTGAAACAGGGATGGAAGAGAACTAGAATGCCAAGTGCATGACAGTGTTAAAGTCACACTGACTTGAGGTACCACTGGAATTTTCACATATGCAGCTGGCTAAAGGCAGCATAGGAATGGTGGAAGCCATAAACCCTAGAGCCATGAGAAAATCATTGGCTGTGACTGAATCCAAAGGAAGAAGGGACTGAAAAAGGCAATCAGAGAGGGAGCTTTAGGT
This sequence comes from Protopterus annectens, assembly GCF_019279795.1. Lineage (NCBI taxonomy): Eukaryota > Metazoa > Chordata > Ceratodontiformes > Protopteridae > Protopterus > Protopterus annectens. The sequence goes on from NC_056751.1 coordinate 454,434,875, forward strand.
GGAGGCAGTGTTAAAAGCCTGGGAATGGTCTTGATCCTGGAACCAAGAACACCATGATCCTGAGGAGGAGCCAAGACTGTTTTGAAAGTTTATGGTAAACCATAAGCTTTTTAACAGGCAAACAGTAAACTGGAGGACCTGAAACAGAACCTCAGAGAACGAAGCCTGAAAGAGCATTTTGTCTAGATAAAGGAAAATCTGAACTTCTTTTATCATGCAAAAGACAATGGCAGGAGCAAGGCATTTGGTGAATATCTTATGGGTAGAAAAGAGGCCAGCGGGAAAGCAGAGAACTGAAAATGCAAGGAAGAAACAGAGAAAAGCAAAAACTTCCTGAAAAAAGGATGGATGGAGGGATCTAGAACTATTGAACGAAAGTTCAATAGTCCAAATCCACAATCACCGAACACACTAACAAAACTGCTTTCACCAAAAAAACTCTTTCGTTAAAGTGCGTTTAAAAAAAAATCTACTTTTATGCAGGGGGGCAAGCCCCCCTGCATCCCCCATGTGGGGGTATGTGCACCCCACAACCCCCCTACTTTAATATTCTCACTCTGAGATCACACTACAGTGAGGAAAAGGGAATATTCCTTTATCCGCACCATAGTATGATCTCTGCAACAGTCATTCCCCCACGACTCCCTCTAGCTGCAGGCATAGTTCCGTGAAAGTGCTTTTTCGGTAAAAAGCACTTTTGCGGAAGTATGCCTGGCTGTTTGTGCTTCGGTTAAAAGTTCCTTTGGAGATCAGTACCGATACTGGATGGAGATGTGGAGGTGGGCATCCTGGAGGTTCAGAGATACCAGGAAAGTCCGATGAAGGGGAAGAAGAGGGAATATGGTTTGATGGGACAACACCTGAAAGGGAGGGACCTTTAGAAAAATGTCGAGCTGAGAAAGGCCCAGAATGGGTCACCAGGTGCCTTCCTTTTTGGGGACCAGGAAAATCCTGGAATAAAAACCCATCCCTTTCTGGGTAGGGGGCACAATTTAAATAGTGCCCTGGACCAGAAGAACCTGATACACTTCGGGAAAGAGAGGAAGCCACTTCTGAGGAGTTTATGGGATGTTCAGAAAGGGAGGAAGGGATTTCCACACCATGAAATACCCCCTAGTAGATGATGGACAAAACCAACAGTCTTGTGTGATTCTTAATTGATTGGGAAGGGACAGGAAAGGTGAAGGGAAAGGGAAAGGGAACATAGCCGAGGGAAAGGGGAAAATAATTGTCAGATGGAACCTGATTTTTCCTGAAAAGGAGGCTTCTAAAAAGTAGGAGTCTGAGTAGACTTAGCTGGAGGAATACACTTAGAACACTTTTTACCTCTGAGTGGAGACTGAGACTGACTGTGAACAAAGGCAGATTTGGAGGGATAATTTCTCTGAAACTTATGGATAGGAGAAACAAAAATATTTCTCAATTCCTGCAGGGCCTTGCCCTTGCCTTGAAGCCTAAGTTCAGCAGCAACAGAACCAAAAAATGTTTTTTTATCAGGAAGAGCATACGATAGTTTGACTTTAATGTCATCAAGTAAAGGCTGAAAATAAAGGCAGCATATGCTGCATCACAACTACACTTAACAGAATGCTAAGCCACTTGAGAGGTGGAACCAATAAAAAAAGGGATGAAACCTTCCCTTCAGAATCAGTGAGGTCAGAAATTATGTGAGAAGCTTGTGGAAGAAGGGAGAACATATTCCTAGTCATATTTGTCTGCTAACTGGTAGCCCTAAAAGCCAGGGTGGCAGCAGTATATGGCATAGATGTTCTGGGGCTCTACTCTCTTTGTCTGAGAGAAGTAGTTTAGTAGAAGGCTTTTCAGAAGAGACAGACACTACAGAGTGATCAGCAGCAGGTCATTTATACAGAACTTTATAATCATAAGGCAATTTGACAAATTTCTTAAGGGATGGAGGCTAAGAACCATGAGCAAAAGAGGCTGCTGAAAAGGTATCTATAGAGGGTAGCCAGAAGTGGAGAAACCGCAGAGGGTTTGAGAGATTCCATGTGCAGGAGTTCATAATACCTCTTTTGAATATCAGAAACCAGAGAACAGTCCCACCTGAAATATTATATCATATGAGAAATAGTGCCCCCTAAAGAAAGTTCTTCTGAATTATAATCCAGACTAACAAAATCCTCTTTCCATAGTCAAAAGGAGAAGAAATCATAGAAGAGTAGGCCAAGGGCTCCTCCCTAGAATCCAGATCCTAATGAGAGGACCATATATGTCACATAATGACATCTATAAATTGCAAAAATGTTGGTATACTGACCAGATGTTGGGCTATCTTTGGCAGGAGATCCTTTAAATAACGAATACTGCAACAGTAATATGGAAGGACACCATGCCTAGAACACTTTTTACTCATAGAAGTAGGGCGAGTCTGTCTACAAAGTCGGACTTCAAAGTGTCCCTCTAAAACTTGGAAATAGGGGAGACAAAGACATACTTAAGTTCCTGCAAAGTCTTGCCCTTATCCAGTATAGACTTAAATAAGTCAGTAACACCAGTCCCAAAAAGATTTTTTTATCCAGAGGTGCATCTTAAAGTTTGGCCTTCATATCATCAGGCAAAGCCTGAAAACGTAACTAGGAATAATGATTCATCATTGAATTGAAAGGTAGCAGCCCTGGAAGAGACATCAAGTGCACCATAACTGCGCTTTATAGAGTGAAAGGCAACTTGAGAAACTTTCCCTTCAGATTCAAAAAAGTTCAGATACTACCTTAGAAACCTGAAAAAGGAAGGCCAGAACACACCTTGTCATAAGAGTCTGGTAGTTAATGGCCAATAAGGGACAATGTGGTAGTTGTGTAGACTTTCTTGGCTAACCTTTCCATACCTTAATTGTCATTATCAGAAGGAAAAAGCTTAGTAGATGGCAACAACTAAAATTGCTTTTCCGAAGAAATGGATATCCAGAAGTATCAGCATAGGGGCACTTATAAAGAAATGTTCAGTCCTCAGGAACAATATAGAACCTATCTGGTTTTGTTATAGGCATGAGACAGATCCAGGGGCTACAGAGGCTGCAGAAAAAATATCTAACAGGGCAGCCAAAAGAGAAGGGATATCTGATATTTTAAGAGACTCCATTTGAAGAAGGTCATAGTTCCATGTTTGAATATCTGATACATGGAAACAGTCCCATTTGAAATAGTCCATCATGCATGCAATAGTAACCCCAAAGGACAACTCTTCCAAGGGGGTTTCTGGACTCAAAGAATCCTCTTCCTCCGAACTGTAATCCAGGGTGAAGGAATCTGAGAATAATAATCCAGAGATTCTTCCCCAGAATCTAAATCCTCATCTGATAAATCCAATTTCCTAGGCCTCTTAACAAGAACAGGAACAGACACTCCTTGAGGAGGCTTCATGGGCATTAAAGCATTAAATAACCCCACAGTGAAATCCTTGCATTCACACTGGAGATCCTTAACAGTTGAAATATGCTTAGTTTTTTGTTTCTTTTTCTGTGAGATGTCTGCCTGGAAAACCCTTGTAAGGACATACCATTCACACTACTCAATAATGGAGGTAGGAATGTCCTCCCTCACTAAAATCTGAGGAATCTCCCCTGGTCCCTTGGATATTGTCAGCCAAGGCTCCCTCTCAACATCAAGTGTAGACACTGGAAGCATCTCCAAGAGGTGTGACAACTTGGATCAATGCCAGCCCCTAACGGGGTCATGATAGTGGAATCTGAGGCAAGTAGTGGAAGGTCCTCAAGGCTTTTACAAGTCTCTAAAGAGATGTCTGGAGGAGTGTGGATAGCAACTGAATTGGGCCTAGCTTTTTTGGCCTTCTTCTCGGCCGACATCTGGTCCTCTGGATGGAAGGATTCCACCACAGCACCCTGAGCCAATAGTTTAATTCTTTGGTTCTAAAGATACATGAAAAATGAGTTGACATGACTACGCAGGATCTTAGGTACAAATGCCTGGCAGAGACAGCATTGTGTATAATCAATGGAAGCATCTAAACACTGGTCATGATGGTCTTTATAGGAAATCTGCCTCCCACACTGACGTTTTTAACTTTCTGTATGACATGACCACAATACCAAATAACAGAAAAAAGGAAAAGAAGAAGCCGCAGTGAGGCACTTATCAGAAAAACAGCTTGGTAACCAGCACAGCAGAAGGGCTTTCAGACTGATGTACGAAAATGGCTTTCAGACTGGCGGCAAAAAAGTTTGGAATGACTGTGTCAATATGCCACCTTTATTCCCTATATTTTACACAAGCAGCATACTTGTGAAATACAGCACCTATACTGGCCAGATGTTGGGCTATCCACAGCAGGAGATCCATTAGGTGAAGAATACCATAACAGTGATATGGCAGGACATCTATCACATCTCCTAATGCTTTCACAGCTAACTATAACACACAGACTTCTCTCTATCCCAGGAATTTGCTCATCCCTTTACTCATTATAGCCAGGTGATGCCTGTAGGTGTTTCTGCAGTTACATCCTACTGAAACCTCTAGGCATCAAATGTTCATATTTGCATTATTACTAAAACAATAGTACATACTAAGTATTATAATATTTCATCTTAATGCCTACACCGTGCTAAAAACAACTGTTTTGATATTTGACCTCTGTTTAGTGCAAGTAAAGTGATATTAATTGCTGTTCATATAATATTCATTCATTTATATTGTCATGAATGTCATGCTTACCTAAATATCTCAACCACCAAGTAGCACAGACAGATCTGCATAACCTTATACAAAAAGTCTCATCTGGATGAACAAAATGCTACTAACATTATGTATGTAACTTGAGTGGTTGCTGAGATATTTTAAGTAGTTTACAAAATATTACAAATTTAATAGGCACTATGTATACTGTGATGTATAAATCCAGTTCAAAAACTGAAGCCTAAAGAATACTACACCTATAAAAATAGTTTGAGCTTGCCATTCACACTTTTTCAGTAGCCACTATGGTCTCAGAGATTTGAATATTTAAAGCATGAGGACATAATTTGATTCTATCAAAAAGCATAGGCTCCGCCCCTTAGAAGCTACAATGCAAATGTTCAGCACTCTATTGGAGGGAATAATTTAACTTATTAGAATACTACTCCCAAAATAGAATTTTACTCTACAGAAAGAAAATCACTAATCACTATAATCAAATAATTCAATACTGCAAGGTGGGTGACTACATTCAAATAGTGTAGCTAAACTATTGAACCGCATCCCACGACCACTGTAATCCATTTATAATGCAATCTCATTTAAAAGACAATTAAAACATCACCTATCAAATCAATGGATCGGCTCTTGCACATCTCCAGGATAAATGCCAATGTTATCTGCAGCTTGCCATATGATCATTCCATTTCTCTTCATTCAGAATTCTATGCCCCTCAAACAGTCTTCTCCAATACCCAAACAGTTTTACTAGAATCTCCCAACCATATACATAATTTGGTGAAACTGCTTGGTCCTCACATTTGTACTGCTAATATAAACCTTATAATGACCAGTATATAACATTGTCTTTGAACCAGCTTTACTTTTCATCTCTTAACTGCAATAGTAACATTGTCTGCCCTACCAAGTTCCTCCCTCAAATCTAGCTATTTGAATTTCTAAGCACTGATCACATGATTTATCTATCTGACAAACCCAATGATGCACCTCTTCAAATGTCCAAAGCTCAACATCTACTAATGCATATCTTTTATATTGCAATAGTAGCCTCCACTTTAATATGAATGTAATCTAAACAGAAAATGTATGTATAATTGTTAATGTATATTAGTTGATGCATGTTTATTTATATTGCTGAATGTCTTTTTGAACATGTCTGCAATATGTTGCAGCTTTTCTCCCCAGGCCTCCACTGAAAAAGGTTTTTTTGACTAAACCAAGTTGGACAAAACAGGAAAATAAAAGCAAAATAAATAAAATGAAATCCACACTCAGTTTATACTAGGAAAGCACTATCATACCCAATCACTTTTAACATCCAGATCCACCACTCAGACCCACCACATACATCCCAACCTCCTTACAACTCTGCCAAGTACAGCCCAGCCTTGTAAGCAGGGGCAGGCTTCCAGGCTCCTGAATGACTACAGAGCTCTAACCACTCTCTTCCATAGTCAACATCCCTCAACAAAGTCCATTTTTTGGCAGCATCTGCATCTCATGTTTCCTCAGTTTAAATTATTGAATAAAAGCTATATCTGCCTTGCTGTCAGCAAATTGGCTTGAACCCACATCACCTAAAATCCAGGTCACATATCTAACCCCACTGTGAAGGCATGGTTAAGTCTGTAAAAAAAAAAAACAATTCCTAGCATGAGCAGCATCTCCATCTCTATCCCCTCAAAGTACAGGTCACATATCCATCTCTCACAATGGATGTACTGCTAAATCTGTGAAAAAAGTCACTCCCTAGTATTAGTGCCAACTCCATCTCTGGTCATGGAACACAGTAAAGAGGAAGAATGCGACTACTAAGTCTAAAAAGGGAGAGGAACAATGGCGACAAACAGCTGAGGGCTTGCTGGTAGAAATATTGAAATTGGATGATGGCTAAAATGAAGGAAAAATTAATAATGCTTTGTGTAATTTAGAGGCCCTAAAAGGTCACATATCTAACCTAAATTATGGAGGTACTTTTAAGTCAGTGAATTTCCTGACCTAGTATGACTAAAGACATGCTTCTGGAGAATTTCTCCCTGGGCCTCCTCTGAAAACAGGATCTGTGGAACCTAGTCGGACTTTCCCGGTCAACAAATGTTAAATAAAAAAAAAAAAAAAAGTATGAGCACCATCTCCATCCATATTTGCTCAGGTCACATATCTATCCCCAAATGTGGGGCATGATCTCCATCTCTTTAAACAGAAAACCGTAAAGAAAAAGAAAGTAAGTTCTAAGTGTAAAAAAAAAAAAAAAAAAAAGAGAGAGACAAGGGTGACAAACAACTGAAGGCTTGCTGGCTGAAACATTGAAAGTGGATGGTGGCTATAATTGAGGAAAAATTGGATAATCTTTTGTGTCACTTTAAGGGCCTAATCAGTATTTTGACCTGAAGGTGGAATTGTGAGAACTCATCCAGGAAGTTGTCTAATCACAAACAGTTGTACACGGAGCAGTCAGGTGGATAAAAACACACAATAACACAAGATTACACCTGGGTCAAACTTTATTGACATCTATAGGCCATAGACACCAAGAACCCCAATAACTCCCTATTCAAACATACACTGATTTGTACAGGGCAAGCTAGTTTTAAGTTTGGGATTCTGGAAAATGTATTGAGAGACTCCAGGGGTGAGGATTGGGGTAATAGGATTAGTAACAGTGAAATCTGATGGCAGCTTAAATTAGGAGCTATGTACCCACCAGGAATGAACGGACATTTTTCTTAAGAGCCTATTTTAAAAAATAAAGCACGTGTACTTTGATTCGTGCTGCATATTTAGTAAGGATTTTGTGTGTTTTAATAGTTTTTACACAACAGAATTGGGTAATATAAATGAGTGTTGTTGGGTTTATTATGCATGTAATTAATTGACTAATTGTACTGGTTGTTTTTTTAATTAAAGGGGATTATGGGACTGTTATTTAAGCAGCCTAAATGGTGAGACACTTTAGTTTGAAAAAGTCCAAGTAAGTGGATGAAAGCGCTTTCCATTTGGAACTGTTTTGCTTGATTTGTTTTGCTGCTATTGTGCTTTTTGCTGTTCGGTAGGCCATTTTTTGACCTTTTCATAACTTTGGTGAATAAATTAAGGGGAAAACTGCATTTGGAGACTTTATTTCAGGCTACGGAAGTTTGACCCAGGTGGAATCTTGTGTTAATCACAGACAGTGCTGGCTGACAAAATATATAAAAAAAGTGTGGGAAAAGGTTATAAACAAGCCGACTTAGCAGATGGATTTATTTTAGACTCAGTGCGAGGATTTGGTGAAGCATAGCAAGTCTGAAAATGCAGAGTAGTTGACCTGATATAGAAGACAGCAGTCTATTGTTTGGAATAGAGTCTCTTGCAGAAAACAGAAGCAGCTCCATACATGAACTGGGTCAATTGAGTTGGATGAATGAGCAGACCTCAGTAACTATGAATTAAGCAATATAGCGTTAAATGCAAGTAATGGTTGGTTAGAGAAAGAGGACTATGGAAGGATTTGAAATGGGAGACAGCCAAGTTAACATACCTGAGGTTTATTACCCTATGTTTTACGTGACAAAGGCAAGGATAATGCTACCTAAAACCTCTGCATTGAAGGAGAGTTGCAATCTAGTTGATTCACTTGGAAATATTACATGGAGAGATGAAGTGGGTGAAAATATTAGGAAAAAACAACTTGCTTGTACAGAAAGAGATCAGGAAGAACAAAATGTGTGGTGGACTACAGTTATCCATAAAAATACAGGTGAACAGATATGAAACTGAACAATATGGGTTGAGGGAGGTGGACAGAGGCAAGCAGAATGAATCGACAGGAGCATGTAAATAAATGGATAATGTAGAGACTAGGGCTATACCATGTGTCTGACTGCATTAATGTGTGCCTCAGATATGAAAGAGAGTGGTAGATGATCAAAGGACTCAACTGTTAACCACTCGAGCTACAGCTATGAAGGCAGATATGGTAAAACAGGTCAGACAGTTTGAGTAGATCTTCTGTAAAGGACAGACAACAACTAACAAAAACTGTGGGGGAAGTTGAGGCTTCTGCACTGGAAGGAGATGAGGGAAGAAAGACAAATGGCACATGAAAATGGATTACTTGATAGGTTGGCAAAGAAATAAAGTGGACAGAGCCTGGTATGGAATGTTACTCCAGCACATGGAGTGAGTGAGTGAGTGAGTGAGTGAGTGAGTGAGTGAGTGAGTGAGTGAGTGAGTGAGTGAGTGAGTGAGTGAGTGAGTGAGTGAGTGAGTGAGTGAGTGAGGTTCCCCTTCACAATCCCGAATTACTGAATGCTCGAAAATTCAGTAACTGGAAACTGTAAAGTCTAACCAACAAAAATCCCGAAACCCACAAGCACGAAAACAAAACCCCCCGAACATACAGAACACATACACCATGCAACACGCACACCATACAACCCACATCACAAAAACTACAAGCCCCCCTGTGGCCCACACCCCCCCTACTTATATATTCTAACTCGAAGATCGCACTAATACACAAAATAAAAAACACCACACAGACAATTTAAACTGCCTCACACGCGCACACACACACGCACACACACACACACACACACACACACACACACACACACACACACACACACACACACACAGACACACACAAATACTGACACATCCAACACTCGCACTCATATTCCCAACCTCCCTACCCTAACCCACACACACAACTTACAAAACACACACATACACTCACTTACCTTCACTTCCATAAGACATCCTGACTCACACACTTCCCATCCCGTAGCTGACATGCATAAGCACGAATTCGAGATATTTGAATTCGCGCTTATGGGTTTTCGACTTTACAGTCTCGAGTTACTGAATTTCAAGCATTCAGTAATTTGAGATTGTGAAGGGGAACCATATGTGTGTGTGTGTGTGTGTGTGTGTGTGTGTGTGTGTGTGTCCAATGTGAGCTACTTAAGACTCCGAGATCAGCTTCAGTAACTTTGCATTTACAATACTATTGCAATGGAAGAGACAGGAGTGCTATTAGACATCTGAAAGGAGTGGCTTTGAAGATTAATGTAGAGGAGGTGGAGAAACTGAATTTATACAGCAAATGAATCTAGGTTTACTTTCATTATTAGATTTTACAGGGTGCTAGTATTTGTCATCATATTATGCTACATGTTGCAGTTATGAAATAAAATACAATGTTAATACGGAAGGATTGTGAGATCCTATAATGGTAATGGACATGGAATGGAATATGGACTAATAAAGACAATTGTAGGGGCAATTATGTCAAGACAGAGGATTTAATAGTGATAGAAATACCAGAGATAAATGTGAAATTGTTGTATGTGGAAAGATTCCCTTGGCTTGTGGGTAGCAATTTTTTTTTTTTTGCGGTTTAATTTTTGTAGGTTGTTATCTTGTCTGGCACTTCATTATGGAGATTTATGTTTAATAATAATTGCTTTTGCTCATCTAGAGTTAGTTAAAATGGGACAAGGTAATTATAGGCTCATACGCTTTACCACCATTCTTGTATGCAAAGCCGTGGAATGCTTTAAAGCAGGACTCATTTATGTGAACAAAGGTGATTTAACTGGTCATGTAAACTTCTTTGAAAAAAGAGAGAAAGAATGGTCACTAACTGCACACTGCTTATCTTTACTTGGCTAATGCTTTTGACATTACTGCTCATGCTGACTTTACTGAAAGGCCAGACAAACCGTGTAAATTGCTAAAGTGCCTGATGGATTGTAAAGTAGTTATACAACAGATTATATCTTGTGAAACTGCTTCTGCAATCTCTTCCCTTCTCCCTCTCTGAACATAGAATTTTACTGGGTAAAAAAACACAAAGATCAATGCTGTATCCTCTCCTGCTTGGCTTTTATTTTGCAGGTGTAAAGCCAATGTTATGGAACTGTAGTTGACTATGCCTGCTGATGACTGCAACGTGGGAATTACCATCTATTTATTGACTGGTACTACAAATCTGGTGTACCAGCAAAGCTAAATAAACAGCACAGTAGTATGCTGAATACATTCCAAATGGAAAACTCATCTTTAGACAAATACTGTTACAAGACACCTGTGAACTTATGTAGACAACTATTACTCATTCAATTAACATGGTTTCACCATAATCAGGAAATACTTCAATCTGGCTCAACTGATTTCCAAGGAACTATACTCAAGATCCAAAGAAGCTATCTTAATACTGCACTCTTTCCTTATCAGACCCATCCTTGAATACAATGGTAGCACTGGTGCATATCAATTCGCACATATCACTAAAATGGAAAGGGCACAGAGATTTGTAAACAAGAACATTAAAGACCATAAATACCCTCAACAAATCTGATATATCGTTGCATTTCTTTTTATACTTGATAATCTACAGTCTACTCAATGAAAGACTGTCCAATTTGTAATCATATTTCTTTGAGAAACCAGTGGTTTGACAAAAACTTAAAATAGGGTCCTAAATCTAGATCATTAGTAAACAAATCTTGCTGGAACAATATGTTTGTAATTCAATGTATTCAAAGCCTATAGGATAAGATACCACAACAGGCCCAGCAAAGCATTACTTTGGATAATGTTAAGGCTGCTTTTAATGACTGAATGGTTAGAGACAAGTTTACACCCTGGTTCTCATTAATGATCTTATTTGATTTATAGTCTGAGCATGAATAAGTGATCCGAATGAGTGGAAAGGACTTCCAAGTTTGTCTTCTTAAGTGTACAAGAAGTTTTAAGTGTGTCTGCTTTAAGGTGCATATGGCTAAACATCTTATTTTCTCCATATTCACTTGTCTGGTACAGTTCCTATATATTCACTTCTTCCTATGAATTAATATCCATCGCAAATAAATGCTTCAAAGTAGCTCTCTTTGCTCTGGATTCCTTAGTAGGAAGATGTCCATGTTTCCTGATGTATTATTTGACTGTGGTTCTACTTACAAGATACTATCCACAGTCTATGATTCAGATTCACCAACCTCATCCACAAGAGGCCAACTCCACTTTAAAATGGTCGGGCTATAGTTGTCCTGTTATACATCATTCAGTTGTACAGGTTCATAGTCAAGTATTAGGCAAAGAAATGACAGGCCATTACAAGGAGAGACAAAAGCCCTATTTAAAAGTTCCCGACAACCTTGAGTAGAGAAAAAAAAAAGTTTAAACTGGGGAAGAATTTGAGCCACTCAAATGATCTAGGCTTATACTGAAGATGTCAAGGGTGATACTCTGCGTGACATGAAGTGGAAGTTTGTTACAGAGGTGTAGGATTCACTGGGATATTAATCTACCATGCCAGGTCTTATTTATCTGTTGATAAAAAGCTTGGTTCCTGTAAAACAGGTATTTGAGGTGTACATGACTGACAGACCATTTGATCGACATTCATTTGGTCGACAGCTCATTTGGTCAACAACCAGTATTCAAGGCACTTAACAGGGATTTGCCCCCCTCCCCAATGTTGTGTGAACCTGTAGTTGATATATATAGTTGGGTGGGGTGTGGGGGGCACACAATAAAAGCATGAAAATGCAAGAAAAACTACACATTTTAAACAAAAATAGGTGGGGGGCTTTGCCCCCCACACCCCACAATGTGGGTTGCTGTGCCCCCCACACCCACTCTAACTATATATATCAACTCCAGGGTCACACAACATTGGGGAGGGGGGGCAAATCCCTGTCAAGTGCCTTGAATACTGGTTGTCGACCAAATGAGCTACTGACCAAATGAATGTCGATCAAATGGTCTCTCGATCTTATGAAGTAGACCCATATATATATATATATATATATATATATATATATATATATATATATATATATATATATATATATATATATTTTTTTTTTTTGCAAATAAATAGAAGGTCAAAGAATATTTTATCTTTTTTCTTTACATTCTAGAGACAGATCTTCAAGGGAGGAGTCTACAAGACACTCAATAGTGAGAGGGGTCTGCCAGTCTGTCCTAATAACTAAGAGTATTGCGGCTACTGATCTTTTTCCTCATGACTCTTGAGGTCTCTCAAATTGAGTAATATGTTTAGACAAACACATGTCAGCAGGAGGATTATATTCAATAACAAGTCTGATGAGATTAGAGTGGAGGAGAATTGAGACTTCTTTTGGTCTAGTGCAGATGGGTTTGGTAACTAGATGAGCCAGAAAAAAATCTGTTCCAAACTACGGTGAAGACATAATGGTCAAATGATAAGGAATTACAAGAAAGAGTTGTTAGTTCCCTTAAAAGCAGCTGCCAAATCCCTTCAGCTCGTGGTGTATCTCATTTAACCACGGTCCCTGTGAACGGGTTCTCTCTCAGTCCCCCACTTGCTGAATCCTTGGCCATTGGCTGCATCTGCAGTGAAGAAACCAGCCACAAGGACTCAAGGGCTTTAAAAAAAAAATAAGTTACTGTAGGTGTATAGCTGCGTTTCCCTCTTAGCCTGCTACTGTAGAAAGTACGTGGTCTAAAGCAGAAATACCTGGCTCTACCAATGGATAGGGACAGCAGCTGCTCCCCCATCAGCTGTAAATACATTTCCCAATTAACTTTTTCTTTTTCGTTATCAGTAAACCAAGATAAAGCTCCAGGTGAAAAAAGTAACCCCCTAGATATACTGGAATTTCCCACTTGTAAAATAGAGGCAAAAAGGTACTTAAACTGCCACTTTTTGTCTGCTACAAACTAGGTATCTACCCAGAAAGGACACAGCTGAAATCAAGTCTATAGACTGTTTTTCCCTTCTATATTCTAATAACTGCTAACAATTTGGCTATTTAGACACTTATCCTGCAATCTTTAGCCTGGGGATCCTATGAACTTAGGTCTATAGATTGCTTTTTTGCAGCATTTGCTGCTCAATTTCTCCTTAGTGTGATTTTCTACAAGAACCAACTACTTCACATTACCTGTGACCACTCCCACTCCCCCTCTTCCAATATTGTCCCAGCAAAGTTTTTTTAAACCCCTGGAGCCATCTTGGATTACTTACAGCAGGTGCCAATTCCCTTCAGCTCGTGGTGTACCTCATTTAACCATGGCCCCTGTGAACGGGTTCTGTCTCAGTCCCCCACTTGTTGAATCCTTGGCCATTGGCTGCAGCTGCAGTGAAGCAACCAGCCACAAGGACTCAAGGGCTTTAAAAAGAAAATAAGTTACTTGACCACGGTCCCTGTGAATGGGTTCTCTCTCAGTCCCCGACTTGCTGAATCCTTGGCCATTGACTGCATCTGCAGTGAAGAAACAAGCCACAAGGACTCAAGGGCTTTAAAAAGAAAATAAGTTACTTGACCATGGTCCTTGCAAATGGGTTCTTTCTCAGTACCCCACTTGCTGAATCCTTGGCCATTGGCCACAGCTGCAGTGAAGAAACCAGCCTCAAGGGCTTTAAAAAGAAAATAAGTTACTGTAGATGTCTAGCTACATTTCCCTCTTAGCCTGCTACTGTAGAAAGTACCTGCTCTAAAGCAGAAATAACTGGCTCTACCTATGGCTAGGGACAGCAGCTGCTTCCCCACCCCCATCAGCTGTAAATACATTCCCCACTTAACTTTTTTATTTTTCGTTATCAATAAAGCAAGATAAAGCTCTAGATACAAAAAAGTAACCCAGTAGATATACTGGAATTGCCCACTTGTAAAATAGAGGCAAAAAGGTACTTTAACTGCCACTTTTTGTCTGCTTCAAACTAGGCATCTACTCAGAATGGACACAGCTGAAATCAGGTCTATAGATTGTTTTCCCTACTAGATTCTAATAACTCATAACAATTTGGCTATTTAGACACTTACCCTGCAATCTTTATCCTGGGGGGTTCTAGCCCGCTCTGTTCACTATGCTCACTTTGCTCCCCTCCCTGCCCCCTATTCCCATCTGCCCCCAGTACATCTACATTTATTCTTAGCCTTAACCCCATCCCTAATTTCCACCAATTAGGCTACACCAGTAGTCACTCCCCCCCACATCCAACACAATCATGCTACTACCTAATATAATAACAGTCCTAACCTGCGTAGTTCTAGCTCACATTACATCCTACCAAGGCTCCACAGTCACATGCCCAAACGACTTCTACTGTAGTCTCTCAACACCCTCCCTCAAACATTTACACTTTAACTACACAACACCTGCCACCAAAAATATCCTCCCAATATACACACTCCATTACCAAACACCTAACACACTCAAAAAATAAAAAATCCCTAAGATACCATAAAAAAATTACTATGTATATAAAACATATCCTAAACACCCTCTATAAACTAGCCCTCGCTGGAGACATCCATCCAAACCCTGGTCCTCCCAAATCCAACCCAACCAGAAACCCTAGTCCAAGCAACCCCTCCACAACTCAGCTGCTAGCCAACAAGAAAACAACAGACCTACTTATAATGTCCCTAAACACCAGATGCATATGCAATAAAATCCAAGAACTACATGCCAGCATAAGCATATACTCCCTAGATATTCTCTTGCTAACTGAAACCTGGCTCAAACCTCACATCAAAAGTGAGGAAATACTTCCACCTGAATACAACATCCTTCGCATAGACAGATTGTCCAGAAAAGAAGGTGGTGTAGTATTGATATTTAAACACCACCTAAATATTCAGCTCCTGAACTCATCTGCCCCTCACCACAACAATGAAGAAATCCTTTATGCCAATCTCAAACTAAACCCAAACAAAACAATCAATATCATCGGATGCTATTTCCTACCAGGGCAAAATATTACACCGTTAGAAAATCTTCTGAACTGGCTACTCTATCTGTAACCGAGGAAACCATCATTCTCTGTGACTTTAACATCAACTGGCTATCCTGTAATAACAATCTCCCAACCATTCACCTTAATCTCCATGGGTTCACTGCACTCATCCAGTCCCCTACCAGAATCAACAAAAGCCCTAACAATCATATCTTACTTGACTGGATCCTAGTCAACAAAGCCCCTCACTCTTACCTAGCAGGCTGCTTAGCTGACAGTCTTAATGACCACTCCCCCACTTTCCTAATTCGGCACCATGCATATAGTCTCAAGCCCGTTATCCACAGGCAAATACGGAAGAAGTCCAACTTCAACCCCGGCTCTATCTCCTCCCTGCAAAAAATTAACTGGTCATCACTAAAATACCTCAACCTAGATGAGGCTGTCCACTTATTCAACAGTACCTTCCTCTCCATTCTAAACACCCATGCTGCTGTAAGAAATGCCAAAGTCAGATCCAGGCATGCCCCATGGTTACAAAAGACCACAAGAACCCTAATGAAATCCAAAGATAAGGCTTGGGAGCACTGGTGACTAACAAAAAATAACGCTGATAGGCAATCATTCCTTGAACTGTGCAATAAAGCCAAAAAGCATATAAAATTAGACAAATCCCTCTACTATAAATCCACCCTAAACTCTACCAACCACAACCCTAAGCAATTCTGGTCCACTATTAACACTGTCCTCCACCCAGAGAAGGTTGATTCCCCCCAGCCATCCACCCCCCCTCCTCCAACAGTATTGCTGAATCCTTCAACAAACATTTCACTGAAACTATAACATCTCTAAACAAACAATTCCCTACAACAGCTCCCCAACTCCTAACCCTAAACCCCCCACTCCTCTTTTCTTCATCACCTCAGTACCTACCTCCAACATAAAAAGACTATTGTCAAAACTTAAACCCAACAAACTCGCAGCTGACAACTTCACCTCTGAATACTTGAAAATTGCAGCTGATACACCAGTCCACCCAATTTCAATTCTAATCAACCATTCCATAACAGAAGGCTATGTTCCCTCAATATGGAAAATATCCCACATCATTCCCCTCCACAAAGGCACCCCTTTCACTGATCTATCCAATTACCACCCTACTGCTATCCTCTCCCCTCGCTCCAAGATACTTGAAAAATGTATCAACATCCAGGTCTCCAACTATCTCCTAGCTAATAATATCCTTTCCAAAACCCAACATAGTTTCAGGTCATTTTACAGCATTACCTCTGCTCTGCTCTCTTTCACCAACACTATACTTCATCACAAAAACAATGGCCTCTTCTCTACTGCCATATTTCTAGATCTCTCAAAGGCCTTTGACATGGTATCTCATGAGCTATTACTCTCTACTCTCCCCAACCTCTCCTTCTCACAATCAGCCTGCAACTGGTTCCACAGCTATCTACATGGACGCCAGAAATCAGTAATCTGGAATGATAACCTATCACCTCACCTCCCAGTCTCTCTCGGAGTTCCCCAAGGGTCTATCCATGGCCCTCTGCTATTTTCACTTTTCACTAAGAACCTACATACTGCCACCACACAAGCATCTCTTATACAGTACGCAGATGACTCTACTCTCATCTGCTCTGCCCCCACTCTACCAGAACTACAACAAATCACACAGGAATCATTCTCTTCTGTAGAAAGCTGGCTATCCAATGCTCAGCTCCTACTCAACTCAAGTAAGACAAACTTCTCCTGTTCCAACCTTCCAAAGCCACAAAAAACACCCCCAACTTCAACATTCGCACCAAAGACAATACCATCATCTCTCCATCAGAACACACAAAATTACTCAGTGTGGAAATCAACAACAAACTTAGATTTGACATCCACATATCTCTCACAATAAAACAGTTCACAAAAAACTTGGTGCATTATATCGAAACTGCCAACTCCTAACCAAGGTGGCTAGAATCTCCATAGCCAATTCCCAGCTAATCTATACCCTACTCTATGCCCCCCCCCCATACTTACCAACCTTAGAAAGACAGAACTACACAAGCTGGATGCTTGTTACAACAAAATTGCTAAATTTGCCACTGGAACCTCCTACCGCAGCCATCATTGTATCTCCCTTAAAGAACTAAACTGGCTAGAACTGCCACAACTCCTTCACTTTAATCAACTCACCCTCGCTCATAAACTTATTAACCACCCCTTTAACATCCCTTCCCTTCAAACCCTTCTCCAACCCTATCACTCTACTAGGCCCCTAAGATCAAGCAACAAAAATCAACTCATTGTTATTAAACCCAAAAACTGAGCAGGAGAAGCCATATTTTCATGTACCATATCTAAACTTTGTAATAATCTTCTGCCCTCTTTTCCACTGCACTCAAATTCCACTTAAATTTGCACTGGTGTTGTCCTTGTTCTAATTCAGACTAGCAGCCCCACCCTTGCCCCCCCCCACCTAGACTCTTAACCCAACTATACTACTGCCACTACTAGCTAGTTGTCTTTACATACTTTAAAATCTTGTCTGACAACTTTGTTACGAATATTATAAACAGCAAGAAACTATCTTAACTTGCAACATAACTTGCAACATTTACTGTATATACTGTTGATAATCAATATATTATTGTATTAAAGCCAACAACCTGTAATGTTGTTTACTACTGCTGCAACTTTGTATCTCTATTTATCATGTACATGATGTGGAACTTTTCTCCCCAAGCATCCGCTGAAAAAGGACCTGCGTCCAGTCGTACTTTCCCGGTAAACAAATGTTAATGAATAAAATAATAAATAAAAGAGTGTATGATTAGAGGGCAGCATTATCTATATGGTATATGAAAATATTTTATTACCAAAATGAACTTTGATAAATTTTGTTCATATTTAGTTTGAGATCATTGTCCTTATATCAGTCATTAAAATTGTTTAACCCATGTTGCAAAATTATGAGTAAGTGGACATTTGAACAACCACTCCCAATTTACAATTCTCTACAAACTTATATAAGCATAGGACATGATTGTTGGTGTGAAGATCTGTGAAATAGATGTCAAATAGCAGAGGGTCCAGCACTGATCACTGTGGCAATCTACTGGTCACTTTTTTCTTATCAAAAGTGGCAACAGTGACTCATGGGTTTTGTTAACAATTGTTCAGCTATCCACAATACAGCATAACAATTTAAATTCATACTTACAAGTCTGGCAAAAATGCTTGTTTGAATATTAGTGTCAAAAGCCTAGACCAGGTCAAAATATGCTTTATGTACTTCATAAGTGCTATCCAGAAGAAATTAATGAGGCTAATGAAGTACAGCCATCCTTTTGATTAAGTCAAACTAATGAGGCTCCAGGGTTAAGTATTTTTCAATTTCCAGATTAATGAGGCATGAAAAATATGCTGCACAGCCTTGCATACAAGGCAAGAGAGACTAATAGATCTAAGGTAACCAGGGTCTATTGCTGTGACAATCCTTGTCAAATGGCATTATAATGACTACTTTCCAAGCTTCAAAATATAACCAGCTGAGCAAAATGGCTGACTGAAAGCAGCAACTGGTGAAAGCTCTGTGACTGTAAAGTTTTCTCTTACAGAAAATATAAACAAAATATTAAAATTTGGATATAATTGTTAGCTAATCATATTCACGAATAGTCAGAGAAAAGATTTATTTTCCTGTCAGAAATTTGAACTGTTTTGTAGAGGAGAGACTTCAGCAAGAACTACTCACGAAATGGTACTTGGGATTCTTGTATTAAAAAAACACATCCAGTCACTATTATCTAGTATTCAGGGTATATTACTTAAAATGGACAAAATGGATACCGAACTAGAAAGGTTCAAAGAATAGTCCAAAAAAGAAGATGGAACATTTAAAAATTCTTATGAAACAAGAGAATGTTGAAATCAGCAGTACAGAAGAAGCATTAAATGATCATAAGGGAGGAATCACAGAAGGTGAGTCTCAGACTAGACTTCTTTTAAAACAAAATAACTGGCACATAGATAAAGTTGATGATTTAGAAAATATACTGAGATGAAATAACATTAGAATTTATAGTATACCTGAAAAGTATGAGGGATATAATATAATAAACTTGTTATCAACCTGACTACATAGAATATTAAATCTAACAGAAACTTTATCTTTTGGAAATGAATGGGCACATAAATCCATGAAAATGCCTTTTAAGAAGGAAAACTCACCACCATATTAAATTATAGCTAAGTTTATGTCTAGCTTATAAAAACATTGCACATTAAAAATAGCATGGTCAAGACTGCACATCAAAATAGATGAACTTGTAATCAGATTTAACATAGATTAATCCAGTAAAGTAATGACTAAAAGAAAAGTCTGCTAAACACTGATCAAGGAACTTTAAAGGAACAATATTAAAGCCATTTTGGTATTTCCTGCAAAGATCAAATATTTTTTTTTTCTGAAGGAACTAAAATATTTGACACACTGCACAAGGTATCCATTTTTGTTAAATATAAAAATAATACCAAAGAAATGGATTGGAACAGAATATCCCTAAAGTCACAGAGTGAGCTGAATTCCTGGAAAACCACTCCTAAAATTAAAAAGCTTAAAACTAGTGACTTTCACTCTCTGATTATGGGACTTTTATTTTCTGAAACAACAGAGTTATCTTTTTAGAACAAGGTTTTATTGGACTTTAAGCTTCAAAACATACTCAAGCATATGTTTATATTTTAAGCTAAAACAGTGTTCATAATGAGGAATATAAATGGCAAGTTTTACTGTTTTACTATATTTACAGTGAAAGACTTAAAATATTTAATTTAACAGAACTTATCAACTTATTTCTAAATGTTAAACAATTGCTTCCTGTAAGAGAACTTTTCAGCAAGGAGCTAGCTACCTCTTTGACAGTCCATTTATAGTGTGCTCACCACAGCCCAAAGTCTGCTTACAGAGAACTACATCTTCCATAAGTTACACATTGGACACCCGCACTCTCTATGCTCCTGAAAGCGGTGTGCTCAAGATCCAGCTAACCTTTCTGTAAAAACAAACAGTAGCCCAAAGTCTGCTCATAAAGAACTTCATCTCTCAAGTTACACCTTGGACACCTGCACCCTCTATGCACCTGAAAGCAGTGCGCTCAAGATCCAGCTAAGCTTTCTCTAAAAACAAACAGTGTATGTCCTTTAATTTGATTGTACTACCCCTGCAAGTATCCTGTAATCTATACTCTGTGGTGTGCACACTATCTGGACCCCCTTGTAGCTCTGGTCCCACCTTCTGTTTACCCAACTCTCTCTAACTTAGTATTTCAAGACCCGCTATTTGGCCATCCTAACAAACATTAAAAGGTTAAACCCAAAACAACCTAAAGTGACTCTAAAAGACAAAACAATTACTGTCATTTTTGAACGACTATGACCAGGTAAAGCGTATTGTAACTAAATGTACTGCTTAAGGCACTGAGCTGAGTGGTGTAGTAGAAATTGGCTAATAGTTTTTTTCTGCTAAATCCATTGTGGTGGCCTGGTCTGCCTTGTGGTTCAACCCACTCCATTCACACTTGCAAGCTTGGGCTCATTCCATTTCCCTACCCTACCCACATTCCCACCCCCCACATTAATTAAATTTATACCTACATACCACATACATCAATTACCTCTCAGAACCTACCACCGACTAATTACCTTATCACAATACTATACACCCACACCACAGCAACCATACCCCATCCACAGTCTTATTTGCTCAGTCACACTTACTGAAACCCTCTGCATACTCTACCTACCAACCCTCCAACAGGCAACAATGTCCATAGTCCACAAACTAACCCTATTCTACACAATTACAACCATCACACTGCTCCAACTCTCAGTCCTCACCACTTACCATACTCAACTGCAAGACATCTCCTCTCCATAACAAACAGCACCTACAAGCCATCACATCATGCCACCATATATTCACATAACTGCATGCCTCTTTAGACCTTCCCACATTGACTATTACCCTCATAAAATACTATCAGTTAAATGCTACACCCATACCTCCTTAAGACATTATTTGATAACCTTTAAGCTTAGGAAACTCTACCTACACCTGCTACACAATCTAACTTGCTGTGGTGACACACACCACAACCCTGGCCTAATCTCTCTACTCAACCCAGTTCCCAATCACCTTATTTCTCTCATCCACGGACAAAAAGCCTCTCTCCTCCTTAACCTCAATGTGAAAAGTACTTTAAATAAGGTTCATGAACTCCATGCCCTTTTAGCCCTAAACAAACCTGAAATTGTATTACAGACTAAAACCTGACTAAAGCCAGAAATAAATAACAATGATATAACAGCACCAGGCTTTATGATATGCAAAGATCATAATGGAAAAATGAGAGGAGGGATAGCACTACTATACCAAAGGCATCTTGTCTTAGAACAAACAGATGCTAAGACTCCAGACACAGACAATGCAGACATCATACTCACTAGGTTAAAACTGAATCCCAATAAACACATCAATATTATAGGCTGCTACTAGCTAACAGGTAATAATATCACTAAAATGGAAAACTTACTAGAATGGATCTCAAACTCCCTCCTTCAAGAAAATATTTTACAAGGAGATTTCAATATAGACTGGCACAACTGCTCTGGCCACAATCCATCTACCCACATCAACCTCCATGGATTTACCCAGCTTATCTCATCCTCTACTAGAACTGATAAAAGATCTAAATGTCAGTCCGTACTTGACTGGATTCTTATATCTGACCCCTCTTTTTCATCCCAAGCAGGTTGTCTACCTGACATCCTCAGTGATCATCAGCCCACCTTCCTTATAAGAAACAGAACTCACCAACTCAACCAAACAACCTTCAGACTAGTCAGAAACAAAACAACCTTTAACCCAGACAACTTTAGAAATGCTCTAAAAGGCTGCAATTGGAAACGATTAACACAACTATCTCTATATGAGGCAGTACACTACTTTAACTCTACTTTCTTACAAATATTAAACCACCATATACCCACCAAGACCATTAGAATAAAAGCCAACTATGCTCACTGGTTAACTAGGGCAACTAAAACCATTCTCTAAGACAGGGACAAAGCATAGATACAGTTTCACAAAAAACTAACCCACTCAACAAAGCAAAACTTAAAACTCTGCAATATATCCAAAAAAATCATTAAACTAGACAAAATGAATTACTTTCAAAACCTCCAAGAAAAACAATTACAACCCCCAAAATTTCTGGGCCACAATAAACTCGATATTTCAACCAGGTAAAGCTGCTACCCCTACACCTTGCAAAAGTTAACAGCCATGGAAATATTCTCACTCAATTCAATAAATGTTTCACCAAAACAGTTCAGGCCCTTGCTGAAACCCATACTAATAGTAGCTGTCCTATTATACCAACCACACAAAATAATACACACACACACACACACACACACACACATACACACACACATACACTATAATATCTCCCAATTTGACTTACACCCAGTGTCAGTCAAATCAATTTCAAAACTCCTCCACAAGCTTAATCCAAATACCCTGGCCACAGATAATTTACCAGGTGAATTCCAACATCTAGCCTATCCTGTTGCAATCCCAATTAACAGATCAATATCTGAGTGTAAAGTACCAAGCCTGTGGAAGGTCTCCCATATAATACCACTAGACAAGGGTGGCAACTCCCTAGAACTCAGTCAATTGCTATTTTATCACCCTTGTCAAAAGTATTAGAAAGAGTTAACACACAACTAATTGACTACCTTCTAAAAAACAACCTGCAATCTAAACATCAGCACAGCTTTAGAACCATCCATAGCCCCACCACTGCCCTAATGTCCTTTATCAACACAGTTCACCACCACAGAAACCATGGACTGCTAGTCTCTGCCATTTTTTTAGATCTGTCTAAAGCTTTCGACAAGGTCAATCATAGTTGTTGTTGTGTCTTTCGGCTTTGCCTGGTTAGGGGTCGCCACAGTGGAACTCCAGTCCGCTAATGATTGGCAGTAGATTTTTACGTGCCGAGTTGCCAGCCCTGATGCACAACCTTCAACGAAGGTATGCCCATTCATGCATGTCTCCACACAGAAGATGCTCTAGCTGAGAATCGAACAGGACAACGTCTTACTGTGAGGCGACAATGCTACCGCAGCAATAAACTCCTTAAAACACTTTCCACCCTAAACATCGGCACACCCCCTATCTCCTGGTTTAAAAACTACCCATCAGGATGCCAACAAACAGCAAAATGGCAGAACCAACTCTTCTCTCTCCTGCCAGTATCCTTAGGAGCCTTTCAGGGGTCCATACTTGACCCACTACTATTCTCTCTATTTACCTATCATCTCTCAACCTCCACTCCCACTGCTTCAGTAGTACAAT
Source organism: Protopterus annectens (assembly GCF_019279795.1). Classification (NCBI taxonomy): domain Eukaryota; kingdom Metazoa; phylum Chordata; order Ceratodontiformes; family Protopteridae; genus Protopterus; species Protopterus annectens. Next base: position 454,458,702 of record NC_056751.1, read on the forward strand.
ATGCCGATGACACCACCATCATATGTGCAGCCCACACAATAGAGGATCTACACTCCCTAACCTAAAACTGTTTCACAGACGCTGAGATATGAGGTTCACTAACTCCCAGCTTATCCTAATCCCAGATAAAACAAAACTACTTGTTTTCAGCCATTGGAGAACCCCCCAGGCAACAACTTTACCGTTATGTCCAATAATAAAACCATGATCATCCCCTACCTCACTTACCAAATTGTTAGGAGTAGAATTAAACAACCTTAGATTCAACATCCATATAGCCCAAACAATAAGGAAAGTTCACAAAAAACTAGGACTCCTCTATAGGAACAAGCAATTTCTCACTAAACACACCAAAACCACTATAGCCAGGAAATACCTGCTGTCTACCCTCCTCTATGGTTTCCTATTATATGATCGAAGATGCATTCTTTTGAAGCGATCTTAATTGAACTTGAAAGCATGAAACGGCAAAATACCAAAATGGCATATAAGCAAATTCTTTCCTGGGAAAGAAATCGCTTGGCTACCTTCGATATTTTGCTGTTTTTGTCACTGTAGTGCGATCTCGGAGTTGGTATATTTCTGTAGGGGGGGATAAGCCCCCCACATTATGTAATGTTTTAAAGTGTTTTTTTCTTTTCTTTTTTGGAACAGCAATTTTTTTTCCTGGGAAAAAAACAGCTGTTCTAAGTGTTCGGGATTGTAAGCTTTCACTTACATAGGGTCAATAAATCAGCGTTCAGTGATTTAATATAGACCCTTGTCTATGCATCCCAGTACTAACTAACCTCTATAAAACTAATCTGAACAAACTGGAATCATGTTATAACAAGATTGCCAGATTTGTTACTGAATCCCAATATAGGACCCATCACTGTGATCCTCTGAAACAACTAAACTGGCTTGAGCTACCTCAGCTTCTGAAACTCAGTCAATTGGCATTAACTCACAAACTGCACTGATACTCAGCTAAAACTCCAACACTCCAGAATCGAATTAAACCATATTCTACATCAAGAACCTTAAGATCTAGCACTCAAAACTGCCTAGAATTCATCAGAGTAAATAATGACGCAGTCGCAGGTAAATCTGTCTTCAATTATCTTATTTCCAAAGCCTGGAATACCCTACCTATCCATTTGACATCCATTAGCTCCACTACAACATTTAAAAAGCACCTCAAAGCACACTACTCAAATAACTGATTATGCTCCTATAACTCTACAGGATAAACACTTAGTTAATCTTTTGCACCTCAACCTGATATGCCATAACTTTTTCTTTTCGACCAACAGAATGAAACAACCTGCATTCTTGGAAAACCCACTGTTCTTGTTTTTACTTGGCTTATACTGACCCAAAATTTTGAACTATTTTACCCACTAAGCATTATGTTCATAACTCAACCTTGTCTTGTATTTCCACCTCATGATACACACCTCTTAGTTATGCCAGTTCACACACACTAATAGCAACATCTTGACTAGCCACAACAACTCAATTACATCGTCTTACCACTCTTACCTATTAACATCCTCCTGACTGACATCAACCCAAGTGTAGGACTTTAGCATAACACATTTCCCATTTTTAATACCATGATAAGTGATGACACTTGGTACATCTATATAATCAAATGTACAGCAACATTAATGTAAAGAATGTATATTGCGTTTACTATGCACTATACAAAATTACAGTCCAGTGTTTCTCATCTTTATCCTATGTGTATTTGGACACTGAATATGTTATAACTTGATTACCATAGACTACGTATTGTTTACTTCACCTATTTGTTTTATGTCTTGTCTTGAGCTTTCCTCCCCGGGCCTCAGCTGAAAATGGACTTGTGTCCGGTTGGACTTTCCAGGTAAACAAATGTAAAATAAATAAAAATAAATAAATTAAATTATAAGCAATAGAATTGATAACTTTAAGACTATATAAGAATTTTATTTTATTTGTATAACTTTGCTTAGTGTGTGTATTGCTGGGTTAACTGAATGTCAGATCTAAGTAATATGATAATCTGAAGGGTTAAAGGGCTTGTGGTTTTATTTTCTCTGTTACTGTGTAACACATTCCTTTCATAGGTCATTTATAATGCAATTAAAGGGGCACTATCTCAGATTTTTTGCTAGAGGAGTTTCTTTACAATTTAGTACTCTAAGTCACATGTTCACCTAGAGGTAAGGTTTTCAAAGAGCCCTTTTAGCATACTGCACTCAGATTACACAAACTCATAGTGGGGGTTGTTAGAGGAAGTGCTTGGAACTTACAGTTGCAGTTTGTTTTCCTTCCCCCACTCATGAGCATTTCTATTTGTTGAATGACTGGATTTTACTTGGCTAGAGATGCTATCTTGTCACACACAGACCTGGACCCTCTTCAGCATTTAAGTGATAGCTACTTTATTATGTACTTGTTTTTACAAATCTGTGTTTAATTATTATTCAAGCCTAGGCAATAGTATTTTTCATGTTTGTTGCTACAAATATTTTCCCTCCACTGGCAATTATTTTTCATATGGTCTGTTATTAATGTTGCTTCTTAGTGTTAGTGTGTGTGTGTGGGTGTGTGTGTGTGTGTGTGTGTGTGTGTGTAGGTGCACTTTTATAATCATACAGCTTTTCCCTCATTTTACAGCAGCACAGCATTGCTTTGGACATTCGTGTCTTGCAAAGAAACAATTTGAGTAACAAATGTCAAATATTCTAAAAGAATAATTATTTTGCATCTTTTCTCTAAAAATGTAATGCAGATTTGGAACTGAATCTAATCACTGCTCTAAAAGTATTTTCTCATTAGCTGATGCTGTATGTTGTCCTTCAGAAATCACACCACAACTATTTGTCTAATAGTGATTCCATCCTACTGGATTTCTATTCTCACTTTTTTCTATTAGTCATTGTGGTAAAATGTTTTCAACTTTCGCATCTTTCCTGAATGTTTGACTGAAGTACAGTTAGTTTACACTGATTAGCATTTGAAAGTTGAAGTAAATGCAGTCTATACATTTCCCCATATACTTTTCAGCTCCATTCCTAGTATATTACAGTAGGTAATTACAGGGGTACTTTTACTAAGGCAGTAAACACGAAGTGCTGCAACCAAAATCTCATGCCATCGATAACCATATATTTGACAAGTTACAGTAGCTATTTTCTATGTATGTATGTATGTACACACACAATCTATGTTTTTATTCATGTGGTTTGAAAACAACAGCCACTACATGTGTTACTGACAGACTTGAAATTCTAGGCATTTTTGAATGTCTATATATTTCAGAAATGATAGATATCTGATAATGCAGGTCTTTTGGTAAAAATATGTATGCAGTACACATAACTGTTTCAGAAGTGCACTTCAAGGATACTACTATCATTGTAAACTTGTATGTTACCTGCTAGATAGCAAACTGGTTAATGGGTGTGACCAACTCTATTGTTTGGGAGGCATGCTCTCTTCAAAAAGAGTATTTAGGATCATAGGTGGTTACTAAGGTATTGGCCCTGAGGCCCTTATAAGCCTAGCTACGAGTTTAGCCCATGTTTAAACAAATCAGCACTCAATGCCCCTGTTCAGCAAGGAGATGGGTGGGATCCCTAGGGTATATTTTCTGTTTCCCGTCCAGTTATCCAGCTTGCGCTTAAAAAGGGGTAAAGAGGTACTCTGTTTGATGTGGAGATGGAGTCTATTCCATAGATGAGGTAGTCTCTGGGACACAAATCTGTCCCGCCAATGAGTCTTGTTGATGTCACAGACCAGGTTGAGGTCACACGTGCAGGTTACTCGAGTGGCACTTGACTTGCAGATATTCATCAGTTCCATCAAGGTGGGGTCCATGATCAAACTAAATAAAACCAAAAGTGGGAAATGCAACCAAACTGAAACGGAGTCAAAAGGCAACCACGAAACGAAACAATCGCCACCAGGAAGTCAGCCAAAGCTCTTTATTCCAAAACCAAGCAGACAAGGCTGTCACCAGCCACGAAAAAACATGTAAATGCCTTAATCCTCTGATAACGGACAGTATGCGTTTTCGTCAGATTCTCGACTTCTTCAGACAATCAGTACATTCAATTAACACAGTATATATAACGTTGACCATCAATTGATTAATTGAAATTATTCTCTTTTCTTTTACCAACCACCCTGTACTTATCAGGCCTGAATGGCCACTTGAGCACTGACAACACAACAAGGAGTCCCTTCACAGTTGCCAGTACTGAAAGGATGGGGTCCATGATCACCTTATATGCCAGACAGAGGTCACCTCTGAGGAGTTTGTATAAAACTGAGTAGAGGGATAGGTCTTTTAGCCTATCTATGGTAAATGTTTGAGGTCCTGGATTCTCCTGGTGAGGAACCTCTTCTGTCTCTCCAGCTGCTACCTGCGCTTTGCGAGGTACATGCCAAAAGGTGCGTTGTACTCAATGATGGGCCTTATAAGTAAGGAATACAGGGATGTCATGACCTCCTTTTCTCTGGATGAGATAGCCTTACTTATGTGGTAGGCCATGTAGAAGGCTTTCTGTACCACGGAAGCAACATGGTAGTCAAATGTCAGGTTGCTATCAACCTGGGTGCCCAAGTCCCTCACGACTAAGTGCTTAGGACGTTATTAATGTGATAATTTGTAGGGCCGTCACTCTCCCTAAAGGGGATGATGATGCATCTTTGGTAGTCAGCTTGAGGCCATGTTTCTGGCACAAGTCATGTGAGACCCTCTTGGAGGATGTCCATATCAGCAGTGGAATTGATGACAGCACCCAGCTTGCAGTCATCTGCAATCTTGGTCAGCCATAGCCCACTAGTTTTGGCCTGCACCTCAGAAAAGTATATCCCAACTAACAGTGGCCCCAAGACAGAACCCTGGGGTACACCACTTGTTACTGGTTTACTGCTTGAGGTGGCTTCACCTGTTTTGACTACATGGGTTCTATCAGTGAGCAAGTTTGCTACCCATCTGGTAACATATGGATTGATGCCTAGTTGAGAGAGTTTATCTATTATGCCTGAGTGGGGAATAGTGTCAAAGGCTTTGGCAGGGTCAAGGTAGGCGGTGTGCACCATCATCCCCTCGTCCATGGCTTTGGTGACTGTACAAAGAAATTGACTAGGATTAAGCAGACATGACCTCCCCTTGACAAAGCCAAACTGTGTGGGATCAAGTGTTTGGAGATTGCCAATGTTGTGGTTAATGAGCTCCATTATAATCTGTTCCATGGTCTTGCAGAGCAGGCTAGTTAGGCAGATGGGTCTATAATTTCCTGGATTGGTGGACACTCCACCTATAAAGGGATGCCAATGGTTGTCCTCCACTCAGCTGGAATGAAGCCAGTACTCGGGCTTTGGTTGAATAGGGTGCCTAATGGTGCTGCAAGTCCCTGCCTGAGTTCACATAGGAGGCAGCCTGGGATGTTATTGGGTCCCATGGAGGCTGTATTTTTTGCCTTTGAGAGAGCAGTGATGATCTGTTCCCTAGACATAAGGGGAAGGGGGCAGATACTGGGGATGTCCTGATTTACTGATGGGGGCAGTGGGGTAAAGTTTTTGCAGAATCTGCCAGCAAGGAAGTTTGCTATATCTACATAATTTGTATATGTGGTGCCCCTGACCACCAGTTCTGAACAGATATGGGTGCTTAGTTTGAGGTTGCAGACATATGTGAAGAAGGCCTTATGATTGTCTCTAGTAGATGTGGCCAATTTGGACTTGAAGTTAGCTTTAGAGGATTTCACTAGTGTTCTTATTTGCTTGTTCAGGCTAAGGAGACATTGCTTCCAATTGGGCACCTGCTCTTTCTTGGTGTTGGACAGCAATACAACACAATTACATTTGGTATCCCACAGTGATCGCTTCCAGAACCACTTGTCATTGGTTTACTTCCACAGTATTAAAACTGACATCAAGAATTTGTAGCTGACCAAGTTTGGAGTTGTCACTACTTCACCATCTGACTTCCAGATTTCTCAGAATGGACTGGCATGCAGCAATGAGTGGTGCTTGCAATACAGCCTAAAACTACATGCCAAGAAATGCAGCACTAGCACTATGTATTTAGCCAAAACTGACTCAGAAATTAGGGACTGTAGCACTTTCAGTGACAATTATCCTTTGTTATGCTATCCTTTGTTATGTATCCAGTAATGTTAGGAAATCTTTTTACCTACTCACCAGGGGTGATTAACAGAGTATAATGTCCTTTTTGGTATGTACTTGTCTAAGCACATGACCTTGAGAGGCTGCATTATTTTCTCATTAAAATAATCACGTGTATGTCTTTCTTGAGCTACCCAGGCAGCCATAAAGCACTTCATCTTTATTTCTGCTTTCCTATAGACTCTGGAGAGGTAATCCTTGTCCAACGTGCATAGCCTCAAAGGAAACAGTCCACTGTCACTTGTTGCACATCTGCAGAACTAGTAACATTGTAAACACCTGGTCAAGAGAACTCATCTTCTACCATAATATAAATAGATATATATAGCTATCTTGCCAGCAGGACCTATCACAGAGAATGCCCCATTAATAGCATTAACAGAATAGACTTCCTTTGGATATAAAGCAAAGTAGCTCCCTAAACCTCTTCAAGCATAACCTGGATGCATGGATGGGCAATCATAATTACAGCCCAGGTCTGGCCCCTGAAGCTGTCATTGAAAGGGGCCTAAAACTAGATACAAATTAGTCGTGCCACTGGGTACTTACAATATGGGATATTGTGGCTAGGCTACTGATGTTCCTCTGAATCAATAGCCTACTGTTAACCCATGACTCTATGAACCTAAATGTGCACACTTCTTTCATTTTGGCATTACCACATGCTAGCAAGCCAGTATCCTTGACCAGACCCATGAATGGTATTCACAGACCTATTAATCATGTCTGTACTTCGACTACATGATAGCTTCACATAACACAGCTCTGTGTAGTTCAGAGAAGTGACAAAACCTAAAAACATATACAGATGCAGTACTGACATCCTGGCTAGAAGACCTTAGCATGACATGAATGAGCAACAACATTTACATAAGGCCTGCCAGTGCACTTCTGGATGACCCAAACCTTACAAGCACACACCAGCCCCTGAATATGAAATAGTCTACTCACACAAAATGCATTGTCTAGGCAAGTAGACTGCAGATCTCATTCCAGTGACAAAGCAGTGTTCCCACTCATTATGTCATCTCTGGTGATGCTCTCATTGCTGTGACTGCATATCTCATGCCAGTGACAGAACAGTGTTCCCACTCATTATGTCACCTCTGGTGATGCTCACATTACTGTGACTGCATATCTGATGCCAGTGACAGAACAGTGTTCCCACTCATTATGTCACCTCTGGTGATGCTCTCATTGCTGTGACTGCATATCTCATGCCAGTGACAGAACAGTGTTCCCATTCATTATGTCACCTCTGGTGATGCTCTCATTGCTGTGACTGCATATCTCATGCCAGTGACAAAGCAGTGTTCCCACTCATTATGTCACCTCTGGTGATGCTCTCACTGCTATGCACTGATGACAAGCCATAAAGTGCTACACCCCATACCTGAATGCATCAAATGAAAACAAGGACATATTGGTTCGAGTCCAAGTATAGGATTGCCATCACATTGTCAAATGTCCACAACAGTACACACAAGGTATGGCCAGTGTGTTGATGTCACATTTTAGGTCTATGCAAATGTCTGACATAATGCTGAGGGTCAGTTAAACATTAAAGGATAATGTAGCCATAATGACTTATTATGGAGTACAATAATATTATGCCAGGTAGTACAACATTCATAAACTGTATACATAGTTTTCTGTCAATTGACTTTCCCAACAACACAAACAGTTCCTCTGTTATTCTACAATTTGGAATTACTTTTAGTACATCTGGGTGCTGACTAGCCTGCATCACATTACTGTACTGTCCATGTCTTCCACTCTGTTATCCACACCCTTATTGTGTAACTAATCAATATCGTGGCATATATATATATATATATATATATATATATATATATGTGTATGTGTATGTGTGTTGTCTCTAACTTTATATATGTGTGTGTGTGTGTGTGTGTGTGTGTGTGTGTATATACAATGAATAATCATCAATGAATTTATTCAAAACACAAAGCATCGAACAAACTTATTGGCGATTATCATTATCACCACCTAAATCATCTAAAATAGTAATGGCAAATGTAAAACATGATTTGTCAATCCATTTGTACCTGCATATTTACATATGTATCTAAGCATATAATTAGATACACACATACATACGTGTATGTATGCATGCATGTGCATATGCCAATTTTTGCCTTAGTAATGTGCATGTATACGCCTATGTGTATGCATGTACATAGGCAATTTATTCACATATGTATACACTTAAAATTAACAGACATGGTTGACACTAGCATCCATATTCACACATACCAAAATAAAATATTTTCATGTTCACCCACAAATATTGTGCTTATGAAAGTATATATTAATGACTGTACAAATTTTCACACTCATGTGACTATGCTACAAATATCTCTGAATTGGATATGTCCTGCATGCATACCTCTCAACTATACAGATTTTTGCAGAATGTCCAGATTTTGTGACTCATATTCTTGGTCTGTTTCTCATAAAATTGTGGTTTTCTGGTAAATCATCGAGGCTGAAGTCAGAAAATAATGAAGACATTTGAGTTTCAGACTTTATAACCTTCAGAAAATCCATGCTAATGCAAAACCTGTTATTCTATCATTGTTTTTAAAAGCAATATTTTAAAAATGTCCCTATTTTTGGTCCTTTATCCCCCATTACTTATGGTTTTGTCAAGATTTCTTGCTCTAAAATCTTGAGAGGTATGCCTGCATGATGACACTTACTGCAGAGTTTAGCGTTACACAGTGTGCTATTTTTAATTTCTGAATACCCGCCTACTGTGTTATGTCCTGTAAAAGTACCGGCAATCTACACAGATTACTTGGTACATGTAAGCAAACATTTAGTTGTGCATTCTAATAAAATATTTAAACAACAAATAGATTTGTACTGTACTCTCTAAGGTACCATGAATTAAACTTACTCTCTGTATGAAATCCTTTAATTTGTTCCCATTATTCAGCTCTTTATTTTACATATTAATTTCAGTTTGGTAACCATGTAAGTGGATTGTCTGACAGACTCTATTTAGTCACAGCTTGACCTCCATGGTACAAGATACAAACAGAAAATGGAAAATAGAATAAAGTATTATACCACTTTCTGAAGGAATGTCAGTTTGACAAAATGCAGAAGTGGAATTCAAGCACGATGATAGATTAACATATAAGAAATGGAAGTGAGAGCAAACTAGAACTAGAACTTTGAAGATTAATAAAACTGGACAGCCAAATTAAACATAGTCCGAGACAAGATCTGGAAAATTTTGGAAAAAACATATATAGACATTGTACATAATAGAAAATCATATGCATCTATCTATCTATCTATCTATCTATCTATCTATCTATCTATCTATCTATCTATCTATCTATATACATACACACACAGACACAAAATGTGGTAGGTCAACAAAGAAGGTTTCAATATACTATCACTAAAATCAATAAAAATTGAATTAGTAGCCAATGCCAAACTATTAGGAGTCATAACAGATGAAAGCCACAGTTCGACCTGATCATCCAATCAAATATCAACAAAACACATACAAAACTAGGCTACTGTAGAGGCATAACAGGTTTCGCTCCTTACCAACTAAACAAGCTCTTACCTCACCTACTTATTACCATCTTTAACCTATGGTGCACCATTGCTATTTAACTTGCAGTCTTCCCTGAAACTAAAACTAGAGTCCTGCTACAACAAGACTGCCAAATTGACTACAGGTAGATGCCCCTCCTCCCATCATTGCATAGCCTTAAGGAAACTACCATGGCTAGAATTTCCTCATTATCTATTACTCACACAGCTGACCACCTCACATAAACTCATCCAAAAACCATTAGACTGCCCTGCCCTTAGCTCCTTACTTGTCCCCTACTCCCCTCTTTGGCCTCTACAATTAGAACACCAGCACTTACTCCAAATTCATAAACCAATCTTTCCTGCAGGAAAACTCCTATATTCCTGGATCATCGCTAGATTATGGAATAGCCTCCCCTCCTCTATACGTAGTGAACAACATCGCTCTAACTTCAAACTGCTCTTCATAATCTCCTTTCTAACTGGATATGTAACTGCACTAATGTACCTCCTACTACTTATGAAGCCATTACTTGACTCTTTCTCTGTACCAGTCTTGGCATTGCTTCTATGTTATCCAACCACACTAACTACCTTGTATGGCTCCTACACAATCTAGCCTTTCTAACCAGTCTTTCTCTCTTTCTTGCTCTACATCTGTAATAGAAAACCCCTAATATTAATTTTTCTTTGTACTTTTACTGACTGAGAATGTATTCATTTATTTTCTTCCTCTTACTAACCATAATCTTTCTGTAACTACTTTGATTTGCCATTGATACTCTATACTCCCTCTGCACTCATCTCTATTATATCTTACATTTGGCTACTAGAAGTACATATTCTGTAGCATCTGTCTACTTAATTCTGGTAGATTTTACTCATTTTAATTTGCTCCTATAGATACTCTGAATCTTTCTCTGTTTTTTTCTGGATTATGTCATGATACTTTGTAAACATGTATTGAAATTCTTATTTTGTCGTGGAGCGTTTCTCTCCGGCCTCCACTGAAATGGGCTCTTTATGGCCCAGTGGACTTTACCGGTAAACACATGTCAATAAATAAATAAAATACATTTTGCTGATTCTTTTGATCAGCTGAATGACACAATGGAATGGGCGGTGTCTGTGATGGAACATCTGCTGTGAGGAAGATGACATTCATGTAGGCATAGATCAGCATCATCATCTGATGTCAGCTGATGTGGTCATGCCAGGTCACACTCCCATAGTGGATCTACTTCCACTGCTCCATCACTGGTTGACGTATCCACTCCCAAATGTGGCAGACCATGGAGCGTGGTCCTGGCTGTTCTCAGAGGAAATGTCATCTAGCAGACATCAGTCACATTCAGGCAGCATATTGAGCACACCTATGTCTGCCTACACCCACAGCAGCTGCTGGTTCCCCTCTGACTCCTCACCTGCATGTGGATGTGGTTACCTTGCTATTGGTGGTGGGATGTGTGCCCCATTCCCTCTGTTGATCCTGCTGATGCTGTTTTCTCAGGATGACGTTGTGAAGCATGGCATACACTGAAAATTTCAGTATATGTACATAGATTGCACTACGCAGGGCTCTCCCAGTTGTATCGAGTCATTGGAACTGTGACATCAGCAGCCCAAACACATGCTCTATATTTCTAGCTTCAGCATGTGCCTCATTGTGCTGCACTTCTGAAGTTGTGTATGCATTTCTGATGGGCATTGTGAGCCATGATTCCAGGTCATAATCTGCATCCACAGTAAATAACCCTGTGAGATATCACCCCTACTGAACATGTGATACAGCTGGGAGGTATGTCATATATGTGAGTCATGGCAACTGCCTGGGTTGCCTGCACACGCATTCCAGATTATTCTCTTAGCATTACACACAACTTGGCAGTTAATGAAGTGGAAGCCTTGCTTATTTATGTAGACCCTACCCTGTTTCCCGGGTAGTGTCTTGATTTCTTGCATGTTTGTTGCCCTGTCCTGAGGAGTACTCAGAAAATATATGTGGTCACTGGCATGTTGGAGCATAACATTCAGAAACTGATGAAGCATCCTTTGTGCTGATGACTGTGAAACCATCATGTCCCCCATTGCTCTCTGGATAGTTCCTGTAGCTAAGATTCTAAGGGCTACACATAATGTGTCTCCACTTGTATTGGTTCCCCACAGTTTGCCCCGAGTCTAAGCTTTGGATGACAGAGGTTGCAGAGTTCCTGTAGTGTGTCTCCATCTACCCTGTAGCACTCCACAACTTCCACATCATGCAGATTGTGATAAGTTAAATGGGGTACAAAAACTTTTTTCCTACTTGGCCTTGGTCTATTATCACCAGCAGCATAGACTTCAGCCTGTTGCACATACACATTAACAGCAGTACCTAACATTCTTTCTGTGCAGACTTCTTTCTGTGGCTGAATTCCAATAGGTTTTGGAATTTGCAGGGAAAACCAGCACTGAGTCTGCACTGGGAAAAGGGGTTGTGGATGGATGGCTAGGCAAAAATATATGACAGATGAGGCTAGCATTTCACAAACAGTACTTACATCTCCAAAAGTGTAGCCCCACACTTCAAAGTGCAAATATTCTACAGACAGTGTTACAGTAAAAAATAAAATGAAGTCATCAACACTGGGGAAATGCATGTGAGATGGCATTACAATAAAGAATGAGGTAGCAAAGTTATAATTGCTTGCATTGTTGAAAGATGTAGCCAGAGTGTTTATACACATAATTATATGAATAATGGCATTCATTTGAAGCTTTATATACAAACTGCAGAAACATAAGGAAAATGCTACATCTCAGTCTTCTGCTGATTGTCTCTGACCCCAGCTTGCCCTTTATTATATAAACAAAGTGTATGAGAAATCTAAGTGTTCTCATGATGGATCACTGTGCTTCATCTAACTAACTAAGCTAATGTGGATCAATATACATCAGTGAAGTTAATATGCTATGAATCATCTCTGGAAGCTGCAGCCAGTAGTACACATGTTCCTGTCCACTACCCACTAACAACATAGGAATAACCTTAGACAATACACATGTACACATGCACACTTACTCAAATGAGCAACTACTAAGCTGTACAAATAAGCCCAAAAGTTGGAAAATCCTACCCACACATGGAAATAACTGCCCCTCCCAAAACACAGTTGGAGTAGGAAGCTTAGACAGTACACAGATAAATTCCAATATTGCACAAGGTTACATCCCTTAAGGAAAAATGCAACAAAAGTATACTAAACATATACTTCCTACATATTCCTCAATGTGCATGCAAAATACAACAACTGAGAATGACTAATTCATCACAATTTAAGGACAAATCTCTCAGAAGTAATAAAAGCTGTACATACCTGTAATACTCAGCTGCTGTCTGGTTCAATTATATTACGTTACGATGCTACAACAGTCTTCTACCATGCTAGTTATCTATCCCTAATACATTCCTCCAAAGGGTCTAAATTCATAATTCTTCCTTTCAAAAAAAAAAAAATCAACCAGTTTTGTTATAACTTTTTGTTGTTGTTGTTGTATCTTTCGGCTTTTCCCGGTTAGGGGTCGCCACAGCGGAACTCCGGTCCGCTAATGATTGGCAGTAGATTTTTACGTGCCGAGTTGCCAGCTCTGATGCACAACCTTCAATGAAAGTACGCCCATTCACACATCTCCACACAGAAGACTCTTTAGCTAAGAATCAAACAGGACAACGTCTTACTGTGAGGCGACAACACTACCGCAGCACCACCACCGCAGCTACTAGTTACTATAGAGCAAAAAATTGAGCAATATAGAAAGGCTGCACTAAACTCTCTTCCAAATTTTCCTTCTGACAGTAAGTTCTCAAATGAGACCAAAATCCTTTTGGAAGTTGGAATAAGCCCCCACCACTAACGCCTTCTGTACAACTACTCATACACTGAAGCTGTAATCTGTTCAGGGAGAAGCACTTGGTAGTAAGTGTTCTCTCTCTATGACTGAGAGATTTCCTGTCTCCTCTGTCTAATCAAAATGAATAGACACATTTTCTTCCCATTTCACACCTTTTGTGGAATTCTCTTTGCTACTGAAATGTTTTCAAGTAACTATTGAACTCTGACTTCTAGCCAACAATGATGAAACCACATTTATAGTAAAGCACTTCATAATTATTAAGACTTTCTATACCACATATTATAACATTTAGTAAAACTATCACCATTACTCGTATAGATTTTATTCAGCATATAAGTACAAAATGTTAGTAGAAGTGTAGTTAATGTTTTAAATCACAAAAGCTGTGTGTTTTTGTGAATACTGAGATAAAAAAAATTCATAAAATTTTGAAATGGTACTAGATGGTTGCACTAGATGCATAAGGTAAATGGCAACTTGAACAGATAATTTACAAGCTTATTTCCCTATGTTCCATATAGTTGACTGTGTGGTCACTATATTCCTCTCAACCTCTTAGTGCTAGAAATCTGGACAGAGCCTAAAACTGTTCGGGAACAAAGGACAAAAATAGAAACGGATTTTAAATATTGCTCTTATAAACTCAAACTGTCAATATCACGTAATTTCAGTCCTCAGTGATTTGACAGAAAATCGCACATTTTATGACAAACATACAAAAATAAAAGGAAAAAATCTGAATAGACTATGAAAATCTGAACAGTTGAGAGATATGGTGGTCACTGACCATCAGCAGCAGATGACAAATATTGAAAAGAGGAGTATAAACCTTCATCTTTACTGAGATACTCTTAATTCTTACTATCTATGAATGAATATACTACTAGAGTTGAAGCATGCATAGTGATTAAGGAGTCAGTATTGGTTTGCATTCCAAAGTCACCTAAATTTGAGGGTCTCTGTTAGCAAATGTATATATTTAAGTTAGCAGAAAGTAAGCACTGCAAATGAACAACAAATGATTAATCCTCAATGTACATAGGTTCATAGGAGGTTACTTGGCGAATGGCCCTAGGGCCTTTGCAAGCCTAGCCATGTTATACTTGTGCTCCCTACCTAACATTGGTTACCTGGTTGTTATTCACATAGCGAGTCTATGATCAACACTGACTACCCCTGTCCATGAGGGACATGGGTGCCACTCAGAAGGTGAATTTATGATCTCCAATCAATTTATTTAGGTTGCATTTGAAAAGGTTCATTGAGCAACTCTGCATCATGTGAATTGGGATTTTATTCCCAAGGAGTGGCAATCTCTGGGAGATTTATCTGTCTCTCCAGCATGTTCTGTTAATGTCACAGGCTAAATTAAGAATCCTGGAGAGAGTGACTCTTGTGCCATTTGACTTGCAGAAGTGCAGCATTTCCATTATGACAGAGTCAGAGACTGCTTTGTAAGCCAGGTACAAGTCGCTCTCAGCAGCATACAGCGAGATACAGAGTAAAGCGACATGGCTTTCAGTCTTTCCAAGAAGGTTAAGTTTTGTAGGCCCTGAATTTTCCTGCTGAGAAACTTCTGTGGTCTCTCCAGCTTCAGGTGTGTGGTGAGGTACATGCAAAAGGGAACATTATACTCTATTAGTGGCCTGATGAGGGTCAAGTTCAGATGAGTTATAACACCTTTAGTCTTGGATGCAATGCCCTTACTTATGAGATGCACAATGTAGAAGACTTTCCCATACCACCGTAGATGCATGGTGATATAAGTTTAAATTGGTATCAACCTCTGTTCTCAAGTCTTGCACCATTGACTTGGGCTTAGGGGTTGTTGTCAATATTGCAATTTGTAGGGCATTTCTCTTTGCCAAAGGGGATAACAATGCACTTTTTTTGTTTAGTTTTAGTCTGTAGCTTTGACACTATTCATTTGTCTGTGTTAGCCCCTTTTGTAATATGCTAACATCATTGGGGGACTCACAAGTTTGCAATCATCAGTGAACTTGGTAAGTCATAGGCCATCTACTTTCACCTAGATTTCCAAGAAATAGATTCCAGACAGTAGACGGCCCAGCACAGATCCTTGTGGTATGCCACTGGTAAGTGGTCTAGTAAACACTGTAGTGTGCTTGTTAACTAAACCATTTGTTTTTTTTATTGGTTCAATGTTTTAGGATTCTCAGATTTACTGCAAGCAGCATTTAGCTCCTTTGTGGCAACTGATCTAGTGGTTGAGGAACTCTGACAGTATGCATTCTGTCGGTGAGGCATTTGGCTACCCATCTAGTGATGTATGGGCTCCCTAGCTGGGGAGAGTTTCTGAATGATACCTGAATGGAGGATTGTGTCAAAAGCCTTGGCTAAGTCAAGATAGGTGGTATGCACTGTTTTGCCTTCATCCAGGGCTTTGTTGACATTCCCGAAGTCCCACAAGGTTTAATAAACATGATCTACCCTTAATGAAGTCATATTGGGTCAGGGTCAAAGTTTGAAAGTCATTTAAGTCCTTTGTTGATAAGGTCCATGATGATTCTTTCCAGGGCCTTGCAGATTAGATTGGTTAGACTTATGGGTCTATATTTCCCAAGGTCAGCTGATGGGCACCCTTTGAGCAAGGGATTACTATTGCTGTTTTTCACTCTGTGGGAACAAAGCCAGTGCTCAAGCTGTTACATGCTCAAATAGGGCTTTTGTGCACACCTCCACATAGGCTTCAATATTTTCTTGGTTTGGAGGAGCTTGGAAACTAGCAATGGTGTCACTTAATAGGACATAGTTTGCCTTAGAAAAGTTCTTAAAGGTTTTGTGGTAAGGTGGGTATTCTAGTTTTATATTTATTTCAAGGGAGATGGCTTTGTGATCTGATCTAACCAGTGGTGACATCACACTCAGCGAGTGCAACACAGTTCCATATTTGTGAGTACAAGGTCAAGGATATCTGTACGCCTAGTGGGAGTGCAGACTAAATGCTCCAGGACATTTGCATTTATAAAATCTAGAAATCTTTGATTCTGTATGTTAGTGGTTGTGTATGTGTCCCAGGCAATTTTGAGGTAGATGAAATCTCCCATGAATATGGTATTGGGCTGAATGGTAAATGATTCTAGTTAATTTGGTTATGATGTATGAGTTTCCTGCTTCACAGTGTGGAACCTGTAGCTAACAGGGATATGGTAATGGATTTTCCTTATAGCTAATTGGGCATGGAGTAGCTCAAGAATGTCATATTGTCTGAGCACTCTTAAGGTGCAATTATTGTTTATGTACATAGATATACCTCCACCTTTTGCCATTTCATGTGCAGGGGGAATCAGAATGTGTGAAAGGCATTATAGCCATGCACTGTAGGGATGATTCCCATGGCTATGAACCATGCTTCAGTAACTGCACAGATATCAGCACTCTCCAGGGTGAGGAATGCTTCCATGGAGTTTAGTTTCATGTTGAGAACCTAGCATGCAATGCCAAAAAAGGGCACTTTAGGGGCGGATAATGTTTTGGCCAATATTAGAAAGCATGTCGGTGACAGGTAAAGGCCAGTCCTGACAAAGCATCATTGCCTGTCAATCATGTTCCCCAGGCTGACAAATACCGGACCCTTTTGGAATGACACCAGTAGCAAAGCCAGTTATTAAAGTCAACCATTTTCCTGGAACACCGAACAGCAGTGATTTACATACAGTCAGTTGAAGCATTGGTAAAATACATATTAAAATGCCCTTTTCCCGAAGGTAGTGCAGTCTTGAAGTTAGTATATTTATGTTGTTGGGGGTGGGAGGCAGAGCCCCCTATATGGGGGGGTGGAGAGGGCTTTCCCCCCTGCAGAAATTATGTATAAAAGCAATTGTAGAAACAGAAATAGTGTACTACAACTAAGTTGTTCTACAACCTACAAGAGTCAGTATGGTAAAATCATTTTAGGAAGCTCCTAGGATAATTGTAAATGTTTACGCCACTGTATTTTCTGAGAAAAGGTAAGGAAAATCTTGCACTTCAATGAAATTGCACTTTTACTGAAATCTAGGCACCTGATCGCCTCACAAATAAAAAAAAATATATATATAACAAAAACATGTTTCTGCAGGGGGGCAAGCCCCCCTGCACCCCCCATGTGAGGGGCTATGCCCCCACACCACCCTACTTAAATATACTGGTGATATTGAAGTGCATTAACCCACCAGATGAGCAGTAGCAAGCCCCGCCCAAACCCCGCCTGACACATTACAATGTAATTAATATTCAGCATCTGTGCCGAAAGCAACCCAATGTTTTATTGTAGACATTCACTACCAAAAATGAAAAATTTTACTAGGGGCAAAAAACTAAAATGCCTGTTGTGCATCACATTTCAGTCAGTCAAGTGGGCAGAGTTCACACCACAAAACTATTTCTCTAAACTATACTGTTACTAATGGCTGAAATTGTTTGCAGTACCAGCACCGTTGCACAACACTTGTTCAGCAGGGGGGGGGGGTGCAATGCCATCACAAGGGGGGTGCAGGGGGGCTTGCCCCCCTGAAAAAGGAGAAAGTAATAATTTCCACGAGGATGGAGTTCATTGTGTGCATGGAATCCATGTCGATCGTGGTGTATTTACATATTGAAACTCTGCCTGCCGCTTTGTCAATCAAACAGGCCGTGCCCATTCCTGCGCGAACTAACTGGTGGGTTAATACACTTCAATATCACCAATATACCAACTCCAAGATCACACTACAGTGAGGAAAAGGGAATATTCTCATTCCGCGCTGTGTTGTGATCTCCGTAGTCAGTTTTCGAAGTTTCAGTATTTTGAGCAAGTGAGTTCGCACAAGTGAAGTCCAAAGTCCAAAGTACTGAAACTTCAACCAAAAACAGTAGACCCAGATATATATATATATATATATATATATATATATATATATACACACACAAAAACATCCGTCTCTCTCTGTCTGTATCTATCTATATAATTTATTTATTTAATTAATTAATTTATTTGGAGTTTGTTTTCCAGGATAGTCCACTGGGTGACAAGGAGCCTATTTTTAATTGAGTCCTGGGGAGAAAATCTCCAGAAAAAAATCCAAATACATATTGCACATTGCCCATACACATTAAAGATTATCTCATAGGAATACAAAGTAAATATGATAAGAAATGTTTAACAATGATAGAATACATCAGGATAGTTCATTAAACATCAATAAAAAACACTTTTTTTATTTTTTTTATACAAAAAAAAAGTATATACACACATATATATATATAGATGAATAGATATAGATGTATATATACACAGGCACACAGAATCTCCCAAACTTAAAAATGTTCACTTACCTGTAATGTCCAAATGTGTAGTCTGAACAAGTCCCAATACTTCCTCTTGCAGCCACTTCCTATAAAGCTGATTGCTTCTCCAGATGACTTGCACGGACTCTGCAGAACATTTATACAGAAAAAATATAGCCATTATCTGTAAAACCATCTCCAAAATTCAAGTAATCTATAGCAAATCATGATAGTCAGTTATAATCCAACTGTCACCAACCACTAAAGTAAAATTCTTAAAAAAAAAAATAGTAATTTATAAAAAAAAAAATAAATAAATAAAAAAAGCTGCACCAACCTCTTCTCCAACCTTCCACTATGACTGTAAGTTCCACAGCTAAGAGGAATTGTGTAGAAAGTGACAAACACATATCACTTCATATAACAGCATAACCACCTCCAAACAATTTAGCCAAGCCTTATCTCTACAGGATGCCCATAGACGATATTTGACTTTACTACTTTCTGATGAATGCATGAATAGATTACACTGGTCAACACATTCAGATAAATACATTCATTGAATTCAATAAGACCTTCTAAACATCTCGACATTTAAACCTCTTATTCAATGAAAGGAAAATCCATACCAAGCCAGAAACCAATGTATTTAACAGCTCATCAAGTTGAATATGACCATTTTCACCTTTGCTGGCACCCACTGTTTACCTAGTATGTCCAAGATCAGAAACAATTAACAGAAAGCAAAGGATGACTGTAGCAATTGTAAAATGATTAACATGTAAACCACAAACTGAGAATTATGTAACTATTTTGTTATATATTTACACAATGTTTTAGTTAATGTAACAAACTTAAAGAAACTGAACTTTCAGTTAAGACTGATATCTGCAGAAAATTATATTAAAACTATATATACAGTTATAAGTGCCCTATTTATAGGCTTGTAACATACCAGCAACAGATGTAAAAATATAACTTCAGTGAAATTCAGGGGGGAATCACAAATAACAGCTGTCCAAAAGGAAAGTTGAGAAACAAAAGGTTGACATAGCTCTCAACCTCTTAATGCAAGAAATCTGGACAAAGCCTGAGAAAATGGGGGGACAAAGGCCCAAAAATAAGGACATATTTTAAATATAGCTCTTATAAACTTAGAAAGTTGCTAGAGTAACAGGGTTTTTGTTAACATACATTTTCCAAAGGATTTGAGGTCTGAAACTCAAATGTATGTCATTATTTAGTGACTTCAGTCATCAGAACATTCCAGTGATTTGCCAGAAAACCAAAAGTTTTACGAGGAACAGACCAAAAATATGAGGCAAAAATCATGACATTCTGCAAAAATATGGACAGTTGAGAAGTATGGAGGCTGGCATGAGAAGAAACACATTCATTTTACTGATGTGCTTTCCCTGCAAGAACCAAAACCGCTAAATGTATGAGGAGTTAAGGTTACAGAAACTGGCATCACAAGATGTTCTGAAACACAAAAGTGCATTAAAGTATTCTGACTGATATACTTCTTTTGTGGTAGTCATGTAAACATGTTATGTTCTTGAAATGCACTCACCATTGCACACAGTATCTGTAAAAATATTATGCATATATCTTTTGTCCAAGTTTTGTTGGCACACTGTAAAATATCTCAGCCTTCAGTGCAGACAAGACAGCACATACTTCTTTTCCACACAAACATACTCCAGCTTCATGCAAGTCACTCAAGAGTCACCAGGGACGCAGGCCTAAGCATGTTATACCCACTAACTATGTTTCCATACAACAATGTGACTTAGTCATATGTCATAGGCTCAAAGGAATTACAAATCAATTGAGCAGCAAAGACATTTCAGCTTTGCCAGTACCCACTTATAAGCCTTTCCTCCCTTATTTTTATATATATATATATATATATATATGTGTGTGTGTGTGTGTGTGGGGGGGGGGGGGCTGGAGAATCAAGGTTTGGCCAATCAGGGTTCAGAGATTGTACAACCAGAACCACTACAATGGTAATAGAAGAAGGAGAGAGCGATAAACCAGCCGATAATTCAGGACAGAGTGCCCAGTCTTTTTAAAAACAGTTCAAAATACCTCAAATAATTTTGCCTGCCAAAATTAATACAATAAACAGGTCAGGATCCAGGGGGAGATCCAGACAAAGACCCAAGACCATGAAGTGGAAGAATGACAGTCTGCTAATGAAAAACAAATTGGTACATCAGAAATGAATACTTCTAATATTGTGAACTTATCTAGTTATACATTATCAGACTTGGACATTGAAGTATTAAACAAAGGCTTGCAATTTATACCTAGCAGGGTTGGGGATATTGTGGATGCTTTAACTGATTTACGATTGTTTCTTAAACTGAGCTTGAAAGTTATTTTTAAAGATTCTCAAGCATGCAGTAATTATCCAAAATGTAAGAGAACTAGTATGTTCATTCCACATAATAATCCTGTTTTAACAGCTTTTCAGGAATTGTGTGAATGGGATATTCACAAAGCTTTTTTGAATAAAAATGTAAACAAATATTATAATTTAAGCAAAGAAGAAAATGAGGCCTTGAAGAGGCTAGAGAATAACCAGGACTTGGTTATTAAGCAATCAGACAAGGGGGGATCCATTGTGTTCTTTGATGGATTATATTACATGTATTTAATGAAATCATTTTTGGACACTGGTAAAGCTTTTAAACTGATAGATTTTGAAACTGTAAGGAAATGCATTTCTAATGTGAATATGATGGCATATGAACTGCAGTTGCACAATGACATAACTTTGGAACAGTTTAATTACTTCACTGTACCTTGCCCTGTTTTGCATATAATATACGGCTTGCCTAAAATACATAAGTCTATGAATCCCCCCCCCCCCGAGACTTATTGTCTCAGGGAGGGTATGCATAACTGAACCGTTGTCCATGTATTTACAGGAAATGTTGAGTGGATATTTACATTTATGTAAGAGTTGTATCAAAGATTCAGGAGACTTTTTGGGAAAACTATATGTATGGTTTAACCAGCATGATGGGACTGACTACCTCTTCGTAACCCTTGATATAAATTCTTTGTTCACTATGATACCAAATGAATATGGTTTGGAAGCAATAAGACAGTTTTTGAATCTTAATACTGACATGCATGCTAGGAAAATAGAAAATATATGTGCAATTATTGATGCTGTAATTACTAATAATATATTTCTATTTGAGAATAAACCATACCTGCAGGTCTCAGGGGTGGCCATGGGTATGCCCATGACCAATACTTATGCCAACCTTGTTTTAAATCAGTGGGAAGAACAATTTATATACAAGGATGGAGGATTTGTTAATTCTAATTTATTGTTCTACAAATGCTTTGCCAATGACTGTTTCCTTATTTGGAAAGGGAATGTTAATGAATTGATAGCATTTATTGCATATTTGGACAATACCACTAGTTTTCTGAAATTTAAGCTATCCTATTCAAATCAATTAATTACTTATTTAAATATTAATTTAAAAAGGGAAGGAATTGATTTATATACTAGTGTTCATAGAAAGAAGGTACATGCAAAGAGATACATGCATCGGCGTAGTATGCATGCCTCCCATGTTTTTAGGGGGATTGTGAAGAGTCAGCTGAGTAGAGTCAGCAGATTAAATATGACAGAATATACCTTCTCAAATCAGACAAAAGTAATGAGGAATGAATTTAATGATAGAGGTTATGATGGTATTTGATTTAAATAAAATAGCAGAAGAAGTTAGGAATGAAAGAGAGACTAACCTGACCCCCTATTTTGGTAATAGGACCAATATAAGGACTGATAGTGGGAGAAGTGCTAATAAATTTAGATACATAGTGAATTTTAATACTAAGTCTAAGGAAGTAGAAGCTGTAATATGTAGAAACTGGAATATTTTATTTTCTTTGCCAGAATTGAAGCATTGCACTGGGGAATTTCCTTATTCTGCTTATAAGAATGAAAGGAACTTAAAGCAGAGGTTATGCTATAAAGACTTGCTTGTAAGAAAGATCAGAAATGAGTCACATAGACAGGATACTTACCCGTGCACAAGTTGCAGTTGTTGTGTTGACATTATTACTGAAACTAGGTTTGTACATCCTCTTACAAGATATATTTATAAATTTGAATGATATGCCAATTGCAATACAGCACATATTGTCTATTTAGCCATGTGTAAAAATGTTTTTGTTTTTATGTGGGGAAAAAGTACTAGAAGGCTAAAAGATCATATAATTGAGCATAAATCTGACATTAGAAGGAATGTACCTACTAATGCACTGGCTAAGCATATCATTGAGAAAGGCAGTGACCACAGTTTTAAGTTCAGGGTGATTAAGATAGTACATAAGAGTATAAGAGGGGGTGATGTTAATAACATGCTAGAGAACATAGAATATGCCTGGATCTGTGTGGAGTTTGCATGTCCTCCCCGCAGTTGGGGGGTCATTCGAAAGACATGCGTAAATGGGCGTGCCTTCGTTGAAGGTTGGAAGTTGAGCTGGCACCTCGGCGTTCGTAAAAATCTACTGTCAATCATTAGCGGACCAGAGTTCCACTGTGTCGACCCCTAATCGAGAAAAGCCGAAAGACAAACAAAAACAACAACAAGGTTGCAAGCAAATGTATATCCTGGCATTAATAATCTGATAAGCATCAAACCAGTTTTATGTAAGAAACAATAAAAGTTGCATTAGTTATATTAATTGATGTTTTTGTATTATGTTAATTGCGTTTTATGTATTTTTAGAATAGTGTTCTTTTGTGTATATATATATATATATATATATATATATATATATATATACATATACATATATATTCTTTTTATATATTTTCTTATACATATTCCATATATTTTTTACATTTTTATAACATGTTCTTATTGGATGGGCTGTGTCACATGTTTTATTGCTGTTACTATTTATTTGAATGGATAATTGATGTTTGTTATGTTAGCACTGAAGGGGTAACCTGAAAGCTTTGCTGTTGCTGAAATAAAGTGGAGGGAGTTTAACTGAGCGTTTCTGTTATCCTTTTCTCTTTGTTTGATTTTATGGTTCGTACTGGATACAGTTTGCTGCAGTAAAGGTATATATTTTTGCTGTTTGGATTTGACCCTTATAAACCTAGACAAGAGTTTATCCCATATATAGAGAAGTCAGCACCCAATGCTCCTGTCCAGCAGGGACATGGGTGGAATCCCAGGGGTGTATTTTCTGTTTCCCATCCAGTTATCCAGGTTGTACCTAAAAAGGGGTAAGAGGTACTCTACTTGACATGGAGATGGAGTCTATTCCACAGATGGAGAAGTCGCTGAGACACAAATCTGTCCAGCCAACAAGTCCTGTTGATGTCACAGATCAGGCTGTGGTCACACGTTCTGGTTACTCGAGTAGAGCTTGACTTCTGGATATGCAGCAGTCCCATCAAGGAGGAGCATGTGATCTCCTTGTATGCCAGACAGAGGTCACCTCTGAGGAGTTTGTATGAAACTTAGTAGAGGGATACGGCTTTTAGAGTATCCATGTATGGTAGATGTTAGAGGTCCTGGATTCTCCTGGTGAGAAACCTCTGTGGCTTCTCCACTTGCTGCATATACTTTGCGAGGTACATCCCAAAAGGGGCATTGTACTCAATAATGGGCCTTATAAGGGAAGAATACAGGGACCTTATGACCTCCTTGTCCCAGGATGAGAATCCCTTACTTATGAGGTGGGGCTATGTAGAAGGCTTTCCGTACAATCGAATCAATGTGGTGGTTAAAAGTCAGGTTGCTATCAACCTGGGTGCCCAAATCCCTCAGAACTGATTGCATGCTCAAGATGTTATTAATGTGATAATTTGTTGGGACAGCACTCTCCCCAAAGGGGATGATGATGCATTTTTTGGTATTCAGCTTGAGTCCATGTTTCTGTCACCAGTCATTTGTCTGAGTGAGACCCTCTTGGAGGATGTCCACATCAGTAGTGGAATTGATGACAACACCCATCTTGCAGTCATCTTAGCCCACTGGTTTTGGCCTGCACCTCAGAAAAGTATATCCCAAATAACAGAGGTCCCAAGACCGAAGCTTGGGACATGCCACTTGTTAATGGTCTGCTGCTTGAGATGGCTGTTCCCCTGTTTTGACTAGGTGGGTTCTATCAGTGAGCCAGTTTGCAACCCATCTGGTAACATATGGACTAATGCCTAGATGAGAGAGTTTATCTATTATGCCCCAGTGGGGAATAGTGTCGAAGGCTTTGGCTAGGTAGTCCACTTTATCCTAGATATTGTACTCTTACACATAGTACTCCAACTTGAAATTGTCAACTGTGATCCTTCTATTCATTGTACTGATCATGCTGTTCTATTGTACTGTATTGTATATGTATTATTTATATTATGTATTGTTCATTTTAGTGTGGAGCTTTTCTCCCTGGGCTGCCACTGAAAATGGGCTCACTATGGCCCAGTGGACCATCCCAGTAATCAAATGCAAACAATCAATCAATAAATATAAGAATATCATTCAGTATTGATATATGTGCAAAAGCAACATTTAAAACAGGAAAGATTGCATAAACAATCAGGAGCTGATGAAGGACTGATAGTAAAACATGAACAAATACAAACAAAACTCAGTCAAGAATATTTAGAAGTTTAAAATTAATACTGAAAACAGCTCTAACATCTAGGAACAAAGTCCAAACTATTAACCAATTTGCTCTTCCTGTTCTAACTCACAGTTTTAGATGATTGACTGGCCCTAAAAGGTATTGGATGAGTCAGAGAGGAAAATAATAAAAATGTTTCATGCTTATCAAATGATATATAATAATCAGTATATGCCAAGAATGCATATTCTTCATTCTCAAGGAGGTATGGGTCACTTCAAAATTAATTACATGTAATAATCTGCAATCACAGACTCCACACATCTGCTAACCTGACAAGATCCAAACATGAGATTCCAAGATGGCTGCCGACTAGTCTAGTCCTTACTCTCTGAGCTCCTCACAGCTATTTAACTTTTGTTTTTTTTTACAACTATACATCAACCTTTTTCCTCAAATTTTTATACTAAAAGATTTTATAAATCTTTTTCTACGCATTTGGATTATTTTTTCTTCTGGAATTATTATCCTGGGATTTATTTTACCTCAGAACATTCTTGGTCTCTCTGCTGCTGGGACTCCTACTGCTCCAGTCTGTTCCTGGTTCCTGGTATCCTGTTAACTGCATTCCATTTCTGGGCATGGCTACAAAATCTGACTCCATGGCGACTCAGCCTACAAAGGCCAAATATACTTCAATGCTCTCTCCTGAAAAAGATTCAGGTTCAAAAAGACTGAAATCATCTAGACAACCTACAGAAACTATTAATGTAAGTAATAAAGATTTAAATGGCTCAAATTTCCTTTTAGAAGAACTAAAAATAGCATTAAAACCAATCCAAAGTGCTATACAAAACTTTTCAGAACAGTTTACAGACTTTAGTAAATCTTTAAAGGAAACAAGCGATAGTATTGTTACTATTGAAAATAAAATCTTAGCTTTGGAGGTTAAAACAGACTTATTGGAAAGTGACTTTAAATCTAGAGATAAAACTGTTTCAGATTTACAAGCTAAAATATTGGATCTGGAAGCCAGGAGTCGAAGAAATAACATCATTATTCGTGGTTTACCTGAATCTTATGACAATAAAAACTTGTTATCTGTGACTAAAAATATCTTTGAAACACTGTTAAGTTGTGAAGCTTCTTCAAAATCTATAATTGTAGAGAGAGCACACAGAGCACTGCGTACAAAGCAAGATTCTTCCACACCAAGGTTAATTTATACTAAGTTACTAAACTTTCAAGACACTTTCCAGATCCTAGAAACTGCTAAAACAAAGAAACAATTCATATGGAAGTCTCACAAACTATCATTTTCCCAAGATCTTCCTGCACAGATCAAATTAAATAGACAAAAACTAGCCCCTATTGTGCTGACTTGATAAAAGAGGGATTAGATTTCGAATGGCATATCCTAATACCTTGTCTTTCACAGCTAATGACAAAAGATTTGTATGTTCAGATCCTAAAGATGAAAAAGACATTTTTCTTAAAACATTTAAAAAGCTTCCTGACACTGTATCTTAATATTCTACTGTTAAAGAACTATAATAAGGTTTGATCTTTTCTTTTCTTTAATATGACAGTATTTGTGTTACATGATTTGTAATTCTGGTGTGACATAATTATATTACCTTAAGAACTTGTCATGTAATTTACACATGATGGATTTGGTGTGACAGTGTGCAGTGACATGATATATGCTTGTTAGATTTGTGTGGATTAATAGAAGCATTTAAATTCCTGTATTTACTTTTTTCTCTTTCTCTCACATATGCTTGCTGTGTAAATAGATAATATGTTAATTTTACTACAAGCTTTGGAGTTACAGCCTTCTGTGTAAGCTAAATGATTTTTGGAGGGAAAAACATTCCATCTCAACATTCTAGCAAGAAAATCTTCCCCTCAGAGTTCCAGCTGATGCTCTGCATGAACATGCACACTACAGTCTCTCTGAGATGGATGGTGATGTCATCATTTGTGAGGAAAGAAGGACAGTTTCAAATACACAAGTCTGCTTGTTTTCAACAAGTATTCAATAGCACTAACTTTTTAATAGATCTGGTTATTATTTAAAGTGTTTTCTCTTCATAAATGAAGGTTGCTTTTTAAATTTAAACAGATTCATGTCACATAATATATTCAGTGACTTTTAGTGTGTCTGCATGACTTCAAAGCAAGCTGCTACTTTCATAAAGCAGAGTGAAAATGTTTCTGGAAACAAATGAACAGGTTAGTTTTATATATTAAAATTCTAAAGGATGTGTAAAGAAATGAACATATTTTCCTATTCAGAATATTTTTTCATACAATATTTTATATTATACTGAAGTGTTTAATTTGACAAATGTTACAAAGTATACCTGTTCATATGAAAGTTTCATGTTCTTTCTATTCTCTGCTCTCTCTCTTCTCGGAGGCTGGATGTGATATTTATGATTAGTAGTTTAGGTTTAAGAAAGCCTTTACTTATTTGAAAGGTTTGAAATAACTATCTTTAATATGATTAGCTGAATCTACATGTATATATTTAAGCCCTTAGATTTACTGCATTTAGCTTGCTTGTTTCTGTTTTAATTAGATTTTCAAAATGTTTACTTTAAAAGCCTTGTCTTTTCATGCTGTTTTGCTATGTTACATCTATAGCTTAGAAGAATAGTATGGCTATATAACCTAACAGAGTCATTAGTAAAATATTCAAAAGTAGATTTAAAATTATATGTATGCACATTGTTGTACAATCAGTCCAATATATATGATGCTGTTTAAGTTACTATTTAATAATATAATTATACTTTATTCATGTATATTAACTAGTGTTAAAACCTTACAGCTTATAATATTTCATTTTGAATAGTTCCTGTACTATTATTATCTAGTTAATAGATGCATCTCCAGACTGAATTGTTTTTCATTTTGAGATATGGTTGCTTGGTAGTTGTTTCTTGCTTTATTTGAACTATAACTAAATACTCATTCTACAGGTATTAGTGCTTTTATCATACTAATGGTCATGTTGATTAATGAAAGTATCACTAAAGTACTAAAGAAGGTTCAGTAGATAGTGCATGACTATTATCTTTAGTTCCGTAATGCTATGCTTATTTACTTATATTATAATGTTACCAGTTGGTTTTGTTATACTTATATATGTTATCTTACATATCTTTCAGTTTTAATTGTATTACTTCTTATGATAGAGTGTTCTAGTTAAGCAGAGTGTGATTTATTTATTATTTACTTGTTTCTCTTTCTCTTGAAATACTTGAGGAAATACATTTAATCACTATAAATTTCAATTTAAGGATAGGAGCTTTAGATTAGTACTAGAAGTAGGGATTAAGCATGTTGGACGTCTTGAAATTAGTTAATTTTGTATATATTTTTAGTAGTATTACTCTGACTTTATGTTATGTTAGGCTTCCTTTGAGTAATTTGTATTCTAACTTGAGGTTATTATTATCTATAATTACAATGTTTTTCATGTTCTTCTGCTCTTCCTTTATCACAGGGGGATTGGTGGGTAGGCACTAGGGTTAGGATAAAGGTTATTATTATACATTTCATGGTTCTTAAAAAAACATTTTTCTTTTTCTTTCAACAAATATTATTTGATGACTTGCTTGAATACTTAAAGACTGTTTTTTCTTTTATTTTTTTTCTTCTTCTTTTTAATGTTGTGTTGGATTTGCACCTTGAGTTCACTTTTATAGCATCAATAATGATTATACTTGTAGAATATGCCTGTTGACATAATTTTAGATTCTTGGAATGTTAGAGGCATTCAAGATAAAGCGAAAAAGTCACTATTATTTCATATGATCTTTAAATCAGAGGCTAACATTTGTTCTATTCAAGAGACCCATATTTCACGTATTGATTGGAATAGAGAGTTAAAAAAAAATGGATCAAAAAGATTATAGCTTCAGGTGACTCATCTAACTCCAGAGGTATAGCTATAACCATTAAACAAAAATTCATTGGGAATATTATTGATGAGAAATTTGATGATGAGGGGAGGTGGTGCTTATTTACCGCTTCTATTGCTGGTTTGGACAAACCCTTATTAATTTTAAATCTATATGGCCCATGTAATTCACAACATTTGTTCATTTTAAAAATTTACAATATTCTTGCATCCTATAAGGATCATCATATTATAGTGGGTGGTGACTGGAATGCAGTTATAAACCCTGTAATTGATCGTTCGCTCCACTGTCACCTATAATCTTCAATCTACTGTGGCTATAAATGATATGATGACAGAATATAATTTAATAGATCCCTCCGCACTGTTAAAAATATAAACAAGAATGATATATATACTTATTATTCTAAGTGCTATCATTCGTGGTCCAGATTAGACTTCTTTCTAATTTCAGATTATATTTCAAAATATATTGTGGACTTTACTACAGAACCCAGATTCTTTTCGGATCACTCAAGAATTTCACTAAAATTGAACATAAAACCCAATATCAAAAATAAAACTATGTTTAATAAGTGGACCTTAAATAATAACTTATTGTCAAATGAAGATATTTGCAAACAAGCTTCAGAAATCCTAAATGAAATGGTGAATAGTCTTGAATCATCAGACATTCCTTATGACATACAATGGGCTGCATGTAAAGCAAGATTAAGAGGTTTATTTATTAGTAAAGCTGCTTTTTTCAAAAAACAATACTTTAAGAAAGAGGAATTCTTAAAATCAAGAATTTCTTCGTTGGAAAATCATTTTAGTCTGAACTATGATGCTACTTTAGAAAAACAAATTTTTGATTGTCAGAAAGATTTAATTCTGCTTCACCAAAATAACCTCTCCTTAGCTGAACAAAAGCTACTTGCTTCATATTCAGAATGGGCCCAGGTTCCATCGAAATTGTTAGCGAGAATTATTAAAGTTAACTTCAGAAATCCAAATATTACATCTTTATCTTATAATAACAGATTATATAATACTGATGAAGAGATTATTCAACTTTTCACCTCTCTTTACACTGAGTTATATTCAGGTTCTTCCAATTCTGTTAAAGATAATCACTCAAAACTCTTTTTAGACTCTTTGCAGTTCCCTAAACTTAATGATAATCAGCAAAAACTACTTTCTACCCCTATATCGGTACAAGAAATCTCGGATTCAATAGATAATCTTAAATTGGGTAAATCTCCGGGACCTGATGGTTTTACTCCAGAATTTTTCAAAACTTTCAAATTGGTAGTTCTTCCCTTTCTATTTAAAGTTTACAATCATATAAGAGTTAATGATATCTCAGATATTCATTGGAACACATCCAAAACCATTCTAATTCTAAAAATAATAAAGATAAATCTGACCCAGTAAATTATAGACCCATTTCTTTAATTAACGTGGATATTAAGATTCTGTCATCTATTCTGGCTAACAGATTGAAACGGATTTTACCCTCAATTATCTCGTCAGATCAATCAGGTTTTATGTCTCAGAGACATGCTTGGGATAATACTCTATCTTTAGAGACTATACTTCATCTCATTAAGAAAAATCCAAACCCTATATATGCTTTGATTATAGATGCATCAAATGCCTTTGACAGAGTATGTTTGAACTTTCTATTTCAAACTATGTTATGTTTTAATATTCCCTTATTCTTTATTAATTTTTTAAAAGTTTTATACAAGAATATGTTTACTAGACTATACATTAATGGTCAATTTTCTGCTCCAATAAAGATCACTAAAGGAACAAGACAGGGTTGTCCATTGTCCCCTTTTCTTTTCAACATTTACTTAGAACCTTTGCTATTGTTTATTACTCAAAATACTTTTCATAACATCCCTAGAATTCTTAATACTAATATTCATTTCTCTGCTTTTATGGATGATTTAGTAATCTACTTTCAAACTCCATTATCTGATTACAGAAAAATAATGAATTCTATTGATTATTTTTCTTTGGTTTCCAACTATCTTTTAAATTCTACAAAAACTCATATTTTTCCCTTAAATCATTTAGCACACAAATCTTTTTGTTTCCAGACGATCATTTTCAGTTTACTTATAATATAAAATATTTAGGAATCAATTTAGAACACAATAATAAATCTTCCTTTCAAAATAATATTAATAAATTATGGAACTCTATATTGTCTGATATGGACAGATGGAAGCATCTAAACCTTTCATTTCTTTCAAGGGTGGCCATTATTAAAATGAATATTCTGCCTAAATTTCTTTACCAATTCTCATCATCTGATCAGATAATTTCAAAAATTTTTTGAGTCTGTAAATAAAGCTTTGGCAAAATTCATATGGTTCCCTAAATCTGTTAGAATTTCCTATTCTAGATTGGCATTTTCGAAGGACAAGGGAGGTTTGGGTTTACCTAATCTTTATCTCTATTATTTGATTGTCTCATCCAATAAACTTCTTACTATCTCTAAATTCAATAACACTTCTTATCCAAATCACTCTTTATGGATAAAAGTATGGTATAATTATGTCATTTCTAATAATTTAAATCCTGAAGCTATTCCCTTTATCTCTCTGGATAGTTTATTTATTAAAAATATATCTACAGTATTTAAACAAAGGATTAGAGATGTCCAAACCTTACTCAAAATGTGTAAACTAGAAAAGATCTTGCACCATGTTCAGCCAATTCATCTAAACCCAAATATATTATTGGACAATAAACTTTTGAACTTAACAAACTATCCTTTAATTAAAAATCTAAAAGTAGGAGATGTTTTGAAATATCTTGACTTGCCTTTATCTGACTGGCGTATGTTATTGAAAGTAAACTGGAATTACTCACCAATTCTTACACAACTAAGAGCAATAATTAAAAACAAATTTGTATCTCTGGTCCCCATAGACTCACAATTGAAAACCCTTAACACGATTATCAAAATACTTTCATCATCTGATAAAATGCTCTCAAACTCATATAAATTAATTAATTCTTTAATGATGGGCAACTGTCTTTTATCTAATGTTTGGTTGAATTATAATTCCCAATTGTCAGAATCTCAGAAAGTCCTGGCTATTAGACACACTAAGGAATTTATCCCTTTTAAAAAATTAGCATACACACAATTAATGATTAATAATGATGCCTACTTTACCCCAATCAAATTAAACAAATTTAACCCAAATAAGTCCCCTTCGTGTTCATGCTGTTCTCATCCCCAAGCAGACCTCCTTCATATTCTATGGTATTGTCATTTTTCTCACAGATTGTGGACATCTTTGAAAGTCAGACTGCAGAAAATGGGATATCAAAATCCACGTTGACGGGAATTTGCTATTCTACATATTCCATTGATTCATCTTTCAAAAGTTGATATTCATGTTATCATTTTTATTTGCTCATTGCTAAAACTTTATATAATACAAAATTGGATTGATCGTTCTAAATTAAAATGGGTTACTTTCCAGAAAATGGCTTTTAAATTTATTGATGCTCAAAGATACTTAGGTGGAAGTCCAAAAAAAAAGCTATTAGAAAGGTTGTGTTAGAAAAGGTTCTAAACATATTAAATAGTTAATGTTAAATATTTTTTTTTTTTTTTCTCTCAGGTTGCCTAACTTGTATATAGTGTACATATGGTGTATGTTTTATTTCTAAATAACTTATCAAAATCTCATGAAGGTTATTATCACTAGATGAATTGTTATATGTTCATTTATGCCTTCTTGTTATGTATAATCTTTTAATTATCTTGCTATTCATATAATTAATAAAAAATTTTTTTTTTGAAAGATCCAAACATAGTGAATGTTTTAAAATATGAATAGAATAAGACATGCCTGTTTAGTTTAGTAGAAGGATATCAGTGTCAAGCAGAAATCTACATCAAACTAGAAGTAGACCAACATCAGGCAACAATTGCATGTGTCATAAAACAAAAGAAAGAATATAAGGAGACAGATCACAAGAGAAGGCAAGGAATGTTGAAAATATATATATATATATATATATATATATATATATATATATATATATATAGTTCCACTTCATATGATCGAAAGCTCATAACATCTAAATTCAAAACAGCGGGACCAAATGATCGAAAATCCAAAACCTCTAAAACTCATAACTTCGAATCTCAAAACATTGAAAACTACAATGCCATCCACCCCCCCCCCCGTAAATTAAATATACTAACTCCGAGGTCACACTACAGTGGGGTTAGGAAATTAAATTTCCCCCCTGCATAAACGTAGTAAAACCTCTGTGGGATGTTATTTATAGTTGCTTTGTAGCTTTTAGTGTTTTGAGATTCGATGTTATGAGTTTTAAATGTTATGGGTTTTCGATGTTTTCAAGTGGAACCATATATATATATATATATATATATATATATATATATATATATATATATACACACACACTACTGAAATCCCATAGTGTCAGTGATTGAATGGCATGCAATCGAAAGGCATTTTTCAAAGAGGCACAATGCCGAACCTGACTACTTCAAATACACAATATCAAATGTGCAGTTTAATTCAGTAGTCTGAGTCTGGTATTGTGAGTGGAGATCGCAGTACACTGAGAAACAGGGAATGTACCCATTTCCTCACTGTAGTAAGTCTTGGAGTTGGTATATATAATTTGCAGGGAGTGCAGTGGGACTTGCCCCTCCCTGCAAAATAATAAAAACTATGCGCTGTTGAATTGACAGTCTAACGGTAAATTATGCTGCAGAGTTTGGGTGACCAACATCACCTACAGCTATGAAAAATACATCGAACTACAGGTGGCAGTGAAATCAGTTCCAGTGGTTTGCCTGGTCATGATTATGGATTTCTACTTTATGGTGTGACTATTTAAGTGAACGTTGAATCCAGATTTCAATAGCAAACTCCCTCTCTCTCTCTCTCATATATATATATATATATATATATATATATATATATATATATCAATGAGAGAAAAATCCTGGAACGACCCCTCAATCTTGATCTGATGCAGGAAAAGTTAAAGGGAAGTGAATTCAAACCAAAAGATGAAAGGTTAATACTAACAGCCCAGGACAGTGGACTACATACACATTGGTTTACAACATCCATTGAACATGTGGGAGAAATAGACAAATGCCTGATTTGTAAAACATAACTGGAAACAGAAGCACATCTTGTTGCTGGGTGTGATACGCTAACAGCAGAGGGTTTGTATAATGAAAGGCATAATCATGTGGCAAGACTGCTGGACTGGGGATTGTGCAAACATTACAATACCGAAGTAGCTGATAAGCATTGGAAAGCAAGCTACAAAGCATTGTAAAGAATGATGGCATTTATCTCAAATTGGGTCACCCATTAACAACAGTTCAAAAAAAAAAAAAAAAAGATGCGAGAAAAACAGATTTAGTAGTCCAGGAAAAGAAAACTAAAGTAGTATTCATCATTGGCATTCCTATACCCACAGATTACAGTGTCTTACGTACAGAGATGCATAGTCATAAAATACCTGTAAGAAATGAGGGCAGTTTGAAAGAAGGATGTCTTAACAATTCCAATAGTAGTAGGAGTAATGGGTCTCCTAAAAAAATTAAAGTTGCATTCAGATATGCTACGAATACATGTAACTCTGCATGACTTGCAGAATGCGTCAGTTCTGGGCACATTATGGATGTTGTGAAGAGCGTTTTTGGCTAACACCAAAGACTGAAACAACACTAATTTCATAAAGTTTAAACTTATTTTGACTTATGGATGGGGTCCATTCTTGTCATGGTACTAGAAACCCAAAACACTTGGAGAAATTAAACTGGCATATTAGTGGGCCTAAGCCATGCTTGTGTGAACAAATTCTAGTCAACTGTATGGCATGCGCATCCACAGTAAATTTATGCAATGTCACACTATTTAATTCTCAGGTCAAGGACATTTTCCTTATATGGTTTTGCCAGTCTAAGTATCTCTCATGTATATAGCTGTTGCATTATTCTTTTAACTAGATTGCTCCTTCAACAATGGTGTCTGTTTTAGGCAGTCTTGGAGCACAAGCACCTATAAAGCTCATGGATACAAACGTGAAAGTGACAGTAGCTGGGAGCAGATTAAGCTGACTAACTACAACTTCAACAAGGCAAAATTAAATTGCTGTGACAAAATTGCTAGACATTGTGTATCCTGCATAGTGGCATTAATCAGGGATTAGCCATTAAAATCATATATATATATATATATATATATATATATATATATATATATATATATATATATATATACAGATTTATAAATATAAAGTGTTTAGAATCTAAATTCTTAAGTATATTAAAACATTAGGTATATTCCCAGTCAATCAATGACTCATATTAGCTAAAACTTATTATATAAGTAGGAAAGGAAGCTTGGAGGTAATATTCCTCACTGTAATGTTAAAGGAATTAGTGGTGTGCTAAATTCCAAGTTAGACGACATAGATTCCCTAGAAAAGATGTTCACTTTTAGCTTTGAAACCCCAGCAGGTAAAAACATATCTTCATGAAGAAATAGATAAGCACAATAAAAAAATAGTAGTTCCAAGGGCCAAAATAACATTCTACAATGTTTCCCTTGTGCTGTACAATATTTTCTTCTACTTCAGGGTTTGTTCATAAGCTATTGAAAAGACCTAAAGTGACTCCTATCTACAATGGAGAATCTGCTACTTCGTTTAGAACAGATAGAACCAGAAGTGTCACCAGTGAAACATGCTGGTAGAATAGGATCATTGTACTTGTTCAGGCCAATATGGGTGGTCTTCTGCATCCAGATAATAATTATCCTGTCATTATGAGATAATACATTATTGGGTAGGATAGAATCATGGAATATCAATAAATACATATAAAGGACAATAGAAAAGTCAAAAAACTCAGATGAAAAAGTGATGAGATTTGGTCCTTACCAATATGGAGCAGCTTTGATCCCCACCAACTGTAAGTTCCTCTACTATCAAATCAGACCACAAATCATAACTCTCAACCTCTTAGCAAAATAAATCTGGACAAGGGCACAAAAACAGGGATATGTTTTAAATTTTGCTCTTATAAATTTAGAAAGTTGCAACAGTAACAGATTTTTGCAGTGGCATGCATTTTTTCCGAAGAAGTCAAAAACTCAAATGTATATCATTAATTAGTGACTTAAACCTTCAGTGACTTGCCAGAAAATCACAAATTTGATGAGGAAAACACTAAAAATATGAGTCAAAGATCTGGACATTCTGCAAAAATTTGGACAGTTTAAGGTTATGCCACAAATCACTCACAATCTCTGTAAGACAGAAGCCTGAAGTAACTTTGCAGACAACAGTATTCAGAATTTATATAAAGGCTTATATGCTAAAACTGAATGATGATGTGTGTGTGTGTGTGTGTGTGTGTGTGTGTGTGTGTGTGTGTGTGTGTATATATATATATATATATATATGTATATATATATATATATATATGTGTGTGTGTATATATATATATATATATATATATATATATATATATATATAGATATATATATATATAGATATATATATATAGAGAGAGAATATATATATATATATATATATATATATATATATATATATATATATATATATAGAGAGAGAGAGAGAGAGGTCTACTTCAGTACACCAAAATACCATTTACCCAATTTACAAATAACCGAGACAACAAAACTGTTACCACATTTTAATGAACATGCACTAAACCAAAACAAATTCCCAGGAAAAGAACCACTTGGCCAACATAAAAATAAAAGCACACCAAAACATGTTAAACCTACCCAAGCAGGGGCTTTGCTCCACATCCCCCAAACTAAATAAACCAACTCTGAGATCACACTATAGTGGGGAAAAGGGCAAATTTCCCATGTTGGTCAAGTGGTTATTCTGGATCTCATTCAGAATACTGAGTTTTCAGAAAGTTGAGATTCATATTGTGAAGATCATATGATCGACTTTTCAAAAACTTGAACTTTGGAAAACAACAAAAATCTACCTTTTTCCAGGGTGGTAAGGTCCCCCCCCCCCCAGCACCCCCTGCATATTATATATGCCAACTCTGAGATCACACTGTAGTGGGGGAAAGGGTCTTATCCTCAATCCTCATTATGCCGCAATCTCCATTTAAAACCTTTGAGTTGGAGGAATGTCGATCATATGGTCTCTACCATATGAGTTTCAACTTTCTGAATACTCTCTTCTGAAAGGAACCCATACACACACACACACACACACACACACACACACACAGTTTGATTAGTTGAATTCTGCTCACATTCACTCAACTGTCAATGACCAATTTGCTAAAAGTTAATTAAAACAGTCCTCTCCATACCTTAGATTTTCACATAATGTCCAGATGTTTGACTCATATTTTTGGTCTATTTCTCATAAAATTGTGGTTTTCTGGAAAAATCATAAGCACATTATTCAGTGTTAAAGACAGAAAAGAATGACAAACATTTGAGTTTCAGAGTTCGTACCTTTCAGAAAATTCAAGCTAATTGAAAACGTGTTATTCTATCAATCTACTAAGTTTGTAAGCTCAATATTTTAAAAAGTATCTATATTTCTGGGCTTGGTCCCTCCATTATTTATGACTTTTTCCAGATTTCTTAGTCTAAGAAGTTGAGAGGTAATGGTCCTCTCCCAACTTCACACATCAGCATAAACTTAGCACGATAGCTAAACTGTGCAAAGTGAAACACAAACAGTCCTCCAAAACAAACTGCCCAGTGGTTTGAAAACTTGAGTGTACAGTGTTACTTTTCATTGTTTCTGATGTTTTTTACAGCAGTCATAGTACTCCCCCTCACTCTTCCAGAAGACAAAAGAGAATGTAAAATTGAAAAAAAAAATGGAAAGTAGATATTAACTTATCAAAAAGATTATAAGCCACAGATAGTAAAGAAAATTTAAAAAAAAAATAGACAACTTGTTATACACACCATCATGTTTTATATTTTGGCAGCGATGCAGCTTTACTCTTTACTTTTTATATTATTTATGTGAAATTTTTATTTGCAAAGTAAAATTCCAGGAAATTCATACAAAATTGTAGGTGGATAAAAAATACCATACAGACAAGTAAGTAGGCAATGTGACAATGAAACATAGAAAATTAGCAGAATAATGGAATATCTGAGGAAAATAGTTGCCAGGAGAAAATGTGTTTTTTTATCCATGTGTACAGAAGGTTTGCAATCACCATCTTAGTACTATACTGATAATAAGTGCACTTTTGTAGAACTCTTTTTAATATCATGAACAAGTAATGGATAACTCTGAATAAGGAAGAAATATAATACACAACTCTGCATCAGAAATCACAAATAAGGTATTCTAAAAGCAGTTTATATATATAATGCTGTAAAAAGAGGTAGGACAAGGCCATTTATAAAATAGAAGGGCAATATTGACCATGCCTAAAAAAAAAAATAATTTATGTACTTGTATGTAAAATGTGTAAATGTAAATAAGAAGTATACTTGAGTGGCTATGTTAGATATACAAGGATGCCTCTCCATTTTTAATTTTTTTTTTTTTTTTTTTTTTTTTTTTTTTTTAGTTTTAGGTACCTTTTATTTTAGGTATCCTTAAACTAATGAGTGGATATTACAGATCTCTTGCATTGTCATGACTGATTACAAAGTGTCTGTTTGCAAAAAAGTATCACATTTGCTTTCAGTTGCAATTGACACTGTTTTACTGTACAACTGTTACATTACATCAAAAATAGTCATGCATCATAGATATGTCATTAGTTGTAAAATAGTCAAATAAATAAAACCCTGACTTCGCATGAAACTTGTTTGCTTGTTAATTTCTTTTGTAAAATAAATGAAATCAAAATTTCACATGGAATGTGTCTGTTTACTAATTTATGTATGTATGTATGTATGTATGCGGGAACGTCACTTAAAATTTTACTGGCTAGTTCGACTTAGAAAAAAAATGCCTGAATAGTCAATATGAATATACATGCAAAAAAGCATTCCTTTCTGGTGAATCCGTGGCATTTCAGTTACAAGTGAAAGCATACCTCTCTGACTGTAAGTATATAGAGAAAAGTCATGAATGAAACATTTAATTGGCTGAAGTAGTTACCAAAGTCCAAGATAAAAGACCAGTGCACAATACCTTTACTCAAAAATGTTAACAAGAACAATAAGGTAAAAGCAGAAGACAGAATCCATATAGTTCTGAGATGACTGGTTGCCCACCAGGAAATACACTCTACCATTTCTCTTCCAATTAACACTAAGGAACATGTCCTCACCACACTATATTTCTACCATTTCTCTTCCAATTAACACTAAGGAACATGTCCTCACCACACTATTGACATCTAAGAAACACTGCATCAGTGGGCCCTAGTAATATCCATGAATACCTTTTTCTTTTTAATTTTTCCTAATCTTTTGGGTTTCTGATAGCATGACGGGAATAGACTCCATTCCTAAGTCAAAGTATGATTAAAGTTCATGAAAGTAGTGTTGTTTCAGTCCTTGAAGTCAGCCAGAAGTCCTCTTCGCAGCACATGCAATATGCCCAGTAATGACTCCTTCTGCAATTCGTATGGATTTACATGTACTGGTAACATATCTAAATACAACTGTAGATTCTATTTTACAAGACTCATTGCTCCTACTAATATTATAGCTTGAAACAGGGCCTGTCAGACTTAGTAGAATCTTTGTTCAACCACAGCCTCCAGACAGGCTTCATCTCTTCAGAATGGAGGACTGCAACTGTCATTCTACTACACAAAAGAGGGCCATCAAATGACCCAGTGAACTACAGACCCATAAGTTTGTCTAATCTGACATGTATGTTCAATGATAGAATTATAATGTACCTGATGAACACAGGCATAGGAAATCTTAAGAAAAAACTGCACCTATCCCTGTTTGGTTTTGTCAAGGGCAGTTAATGTCTACTAAACCTGGTGAACTACTTCACGGAGGTCACTATAGCCATGGATGAGGGCAAAATAGCGAATACTGCCTGCATCAACCTGGCACATTCATTTGACATGATACCTCACCTGGGTATTCTAGATAGACTCATTAATGTAGACAGAGGTCCCCATGTCACCCGATGGATAGCAAAATGGCTCACATTTAGGACACATTAAGTTAAGATGGGGGAATCCACCTCCACAAATAGGCCTTTTACTAATGCTATCCCATGGGACTCATACTGGGACCTCTCCTGTTTGGAGTATACTTCTCTGAAGTCAATGTAAATGTAGAGGGCCTTTGGCTGACCAGATTGGCTGATGGGTGCAACCAATGAATCCCCTAAAGATGTAGATATCCTTGAGGAGGTTCTGACAGACAAATAATTGGTGCCAAACCATGGTCTAAACCGCATTTCACAAAACTGCATCTTATACCCTTTGGGAAAATGATCACCCTGGCAAATTATAACATTGATATCTCTCTTTTAAGATTAGAGTAGTCCCAATGATAAGGGGATTTGGGAACTCTTATTGACAATAATCTGATCTTTGATCACCATGTGCCATGGTGGTGAGAAAATCCTTCTATCTGGTGCAATAAGTAAGAGCAAGACATCCAGATCTAAGGAGATCATAGCCCCATTATACTCAGCTCTCATTCGACCAATAATCAAATGCAATGCACTCTTTGGATGTACCTGGCCAGGCATTTGTCAACAGCTAGAGTGGCCACACAAGTTCCTCACTAAAAGAATACAAGGTGTAAATAACATGTCTTATGTGGATCACATCCAAGTCCTGTCCCTGTACTGAGTCTGCTACAGACTACTGAGAGGTGATCTATATCTACCCTATAAGGCATTCACCCATTCAGTCCTTATTAATTTGCTATACATTCAGAAAACAAACAGCATTCAAATTACCTGATCTAAGGATGTAAACTTCATCTGTGACATAAGGAAAACATGTTGGAGGAACCAATATCTCTCATAGATTAACCCTTCTCTGGAAAAGACTACCCATTCATGTGAAACAGCACTATTTTCTAATCTTAATCAAATGCAATTTTGACCAATAGATGGTAAATTGTAAATTCATCCCTGGCTTGCCACCTGCGGCCTTTATGGACAGGAGCAGATATAAGTGTACAGACTCAAAAGTTTCAAACAGAATCAAAGCAAGAGCCCCAAGCAAAAAGAAGCCACCCTGGTGGACATTCAGCATCAACAAACATTACTACAAATGCAAAGACTGCTTTCTAAGAAAACTAAGGTGAGGTCCCAACAATGGAAAAATCACCCTCCTCAGCCTCAACAGGCAAATATGACAACATGTCAAATCCTTTAAGACTAACTTTGAGAAAAACTTAGCAATCACAGCCAGGGATAACCACAAGGCCTTTTACAGCTATATATATGTAGCCAAAAAGGTAATACTCAAGAGTGTGCCAAGCTAGTGGCAAATGATATCATACACACTAACCCCACAGTGATAGCAAACCTGCTAGCAGACAGATTCAGTGAAAATTTCACTCCTTTATCTCCTCCAAACTTATCACAAACCTTGTCCCCAACTTCACCCCACCCTACATATCTGAAGAGCAGCTCATTAAAGCCTTGTCTAAGGCAAAAAACACAGCCTCTATGGCACCGGATGGCATTCCAGGCTGTCTTCTAAACAAACTAAAACATGAACTAGCATCACCATTTAGTACCCTATTTAGTCATAGCCTAACCACAGGCTTTGTTCCTGCAGAATAGAGAACAGCGACAGTTATTCCCCTACCACAAAGGTGGTTTAGCAACAGACCCAGGGAATTATAGATCCATAAGTCTGACGAGCTTCATCTGTAAGGTCACGGAATGTATGTATCATTATGGACATCATAAATAAAGACATAAGTGACCTCCAAACCCTGGATCCAACCCATTTGGCTTTATCAAGGGCGTATCTTGCCTGTTAAACCTTGTGGATTTCTTCAAACATGTGACCAAGGCCATTAACAAGGGCAAATATGTGCACACAGCATTCCTTGATTGACAAAGGCCTTTAACACAATCCCACACTCTGGCATTACTGATAAACTTATCAAACTGAATGCAAACCCCTTTGTTGTAAGATGGGTTGCAAACTGGCTCACAAACTGGTCACACACTATCAAAGTGGATGACTCTAAATCAACCAACAGACCTGTCACTAGCGGGGTGCCACAAGGGTCAGTGCTGGGCCCCCTACTGCTTGGTATATACTTCTCAGGACTTCAGGCCCAAACTAAGGGGCTGTGGCTGACCAAGTTTGCAGATGACTGCAAACTGGGTTCAGTTACTGAATCCCCAAATGATGTCAGTATACTTCAGGAGGGTCTTACGCAGACCAATGACAGTTGTCTTAGTCATGGTCTCAGACTGAATACAAAGAAATGCATCACCACTCCCTTCGGTAAAAACAATGTCCCTTCACATTGTGATGGCATTATTTACTTTGGGCCAGTAACCAAGGAGCCTCAATCACCACTACTAGCACCAGTGAGGGATGGCCACTAAGAGCAAGGATAATTACACAGTATTGCCAAACACAGCTCTTCACAGTAAACATAATTTCCCTTAAGAGCACACAGGGAACAGCCTCCACCTCTGGGGATAGACTCACTTTCTCTCTCCAGACCATTAACAGCAAAACATTGACACCTTGGAGCACTGTGTCTCTGGTCCCATTAGCTGACACAGACACGCACTTTGATATTTAGTACACACACACACACACACACACACACGGATGGTAATAGATTCACCAGTTGTATCCCCTTCTGCCCAAACTTCAAGGGTAACTACTGTCACCAGTCAGCCATACAAAGGCTCTTATAATGGTGCCCAATTAAACTATGTACAGTTAATAACGATGGTAGAGTGTGACCAAAGCAGAAAGCAGGAGCGGCCACAGTGTCACTAAAATAAAGATGAGCACTCTCAGGCTGTTAAAAGTATTCTCTAAAAGACCAGCCAGAAAAAAAAGGTAATAAAAATATTTAATAATAAATAATAGTCATAGGGAACATAAGAAAAATAACACACTTTGATAGGTCTCATAGATATGGAAAACGATGCTCAAATAATCTAACTATATTTCCTGACTAAGCTAAAGAATTACTGATCCCTGATTACTCATATAAACAAGGTAAGAAGATAAAGGCTAAGCTGATTACTCCAAAGGCAAGATGAAGTGTCTCTCCCTCTGTGAATGACTGAGATCTCTCTCTCTCTGAATGTACGACATAACTCTCTCAGAATGTGTGAGATATCTGTGAGAGACCTTTCCCTATCAGTTTCCATGCTTAGTGCTGCTGTGAGAGTTCTTGGCTATTCCTCACTACTATCTAGAGAAATCATTAAAGAATAATATCATCTCTTGTCACCTGACTCTGGTACATAGACACACCCAGAGCTTTGTTAAGATCTGATGCAGCATCTGAAAGGTATAAAACAATTTCAAAATCAGCTGGACTGAGATTAAATATAATTCTGTCTGGAATTCATGGATATCTCCTCTCTGTCAAGTCAGACCCACTGTCGGCGCACTTTTAACACAAGAAACTTACAAATACATTTTAAACACAGACATCTGCACAGATCAGTGTAAAAGTAAAATGACATAACGTTATTTACAAAATACCAGCTAGCTGTGCTGGCATATGTTGCACATACTTTACCCTTCTCTCCCTACCTCATATCATCACACACACTATCAAGTTAACAATACCCTATGTACCAATGAAGTGGTAAGGGATCTGGGATCACAAGTAGACTGCAAAGTTAACTTTGACCATCACATGTCTACTGTAGTAAGGAAGGCTTTCTAAACGGCACACTTGATTAGCAAAGGCATTGCATCTAGGGCAAAGGTAGTTATAACCCCCCCCTACACTCATCACTATCCAGGCCCATAATTGATTATAATGCCTCTTTTGGCATGTACTGTACAAAGCACCTGCAGCAACTGAAGAGACCTCAGCGTCTTCTAGCAAAGAAGATCAAGGGACTCCATAGGTTCATAGGTAGGTACTAGGCTATTGGTCCTAGGGCCTATATAAGCCTAACCAAAACGTACCCTGGCTTTCGCCACCCAAGAAAATAATTTTCCTGTGAAGTGATCCTCGGGGTGAATTTCCTATCTCCCATCCAATCACCAAATTTTACTTGAAGAGTGCTAATGAAGAGCTTTGTTTGATATAGATAGGTAGTTTGTTCCAGAGTATGGAAAGTCTCTGGGACAGGAATCTATCCCTCCAGCATGTTCTGTTTATTGTGGTGACAAGGTTTAGGTCCCTAGAGCGTGTAGCTCG
This sequence comes from Protopterus annectens, assembly GCF_019279795.1. NCBI lineage: Eukaryota > Metazoa > Chordata > Ceratodontiformes > Protopteridae > Protopterus > Protopterus annectens. The sequence goes on from NC_056751.1 coordinate 454,503,504, forward strand.
TAGGGATTGGGATTTCTTTAAGTGGAGCATGTCTAAAAGTTCTGGGTTTGACATAGCTTTGTGTGTTAGGTAAAGATCGCCCCTGAGTAGGTGATATGTGATGGAGTAAAGCTGCAGACGTTTGAGACGGTCTGCGTAAGGCATCTGTTTGAGGCCGGTAATCCTCTTTGTGAGGTATTTCTGTGGCCTTTCCAGTTGTTGTAGATGTCTTGTGAGGTACATACCAAAAGGGGCATTGTACTCTATAATGGGTCTAATGAGTGACAAGTAGAGGGGAACAATGACCTCTTCTTTCCTGGATGAGAAACCTTTTGTGATGAGGTGTGCCACGTAAAAGGATTTCCTGACTACTGTGGCAATGTTATTATCAAAGGAGAGACTACTGTCCACCTGTGTCCCAAGATCTCTTATCACACTTTTGGTGTTAAGTAGACTACCGCCTATGTGGTAGTTCCTGGGTACAGAGTTTTTACCAAAAGGGATGACAATGCACTTTTTGGCATTGAGCTTGAGGCCATGGCTTTGACACCAGGCATCTGTCTCAGTGAGACCCTTTTGTAGGATGTCCACATCTTTTGGAGTTTGATTATGGCTCCTAGTTTGCAGTCATCTGCGAACTTCATTAGCCAAAGACCTTCTGTGTTAGCCTGTACTTCAGAGAAGTAGATACCAAACAGGAGAGGACCCAGGACTGAACCCTGTGGTACTCCACTTGTCACTGTTCTGTCAGTGAGCCAGTTGGCAACCCATCTTGTGACATAGGGATTTATACCTCGTTTAGTGAGTTTATCTATAATTCCAGAGTGGGGGATGGTGTCAAAAGCCTTGGCGAGATCTAGATAGGCTGTGTGAACTATGTAACCCTCATCTACGGCTTTGTTGACTGCTTCAAAGAAGTCCATCAGGATTAGGAGACGAGATCTGTCTTTTACAAACCTGAACTGGATGGGGTCCTGAGTTTGGAGATTACCAATGTCATTGTTTATAAGTTCCATGATGATACATTCCATAGCCTTGCAGACCAGGCTCGTTAGGCTAATGGGGCGGTAGTTTCTGGGGTCTGTGTTGGCTCCCCCTTTGTGGAGTGGGATAACTGTCACTGTGTGCCATTCAGTGGGCACATAGCCTGAGGTGAGGCTTTGATTGAACATGGTACTTAGGTGGGTGCCAGTTTGTTCTGTAGTTCATATAGAACACAGCCTGGGATGTGGTCAGGTCCCATGGATGCGGTATTCTTATCTTTGGATAGTGTTTTTTACCTGTGCAGCCGTGATTACAGGAACTTTGCATTCTTCTGGTATAGAGATGGGCCCTTTAGGGGATAACAGGGGGTAAAGTTAGCACTGAACCTATCTGCCAGGATGTTGGCAATATCAGTTGGTTCTGTATATTTAGTGCCATTGTGCTGTAACTCAGAGCAGATCTGAGTGAAACTTACAAATACATTTTAAACACAGACATCTGCACAGATCAGTGTAAAAGTAAAATGACATAACGTTATTTACAAAATACCAGCTAACTGTGCTGGCATATGTTGCACATACTTTACCCTTCTCTCCCTACCTCATATCATCACACACACTATCAAGTTAACAATACCCTATGTACCAATGAAGTGGTAAGGGATCTGGGATCACAAGTAGACTGCAAAGTTAACTTTGACCATCATATGTCTACTGTAGTAAGGAAGGCTTTCTAAACGGCACACTTGATTAGCAAAGGCATTGCATCTAGAGCAAAGGTAGTTATAACCCCCCCCTACACTCATCACTATCCAGGCCCATAATTGATTATAATGCCTCTTTTGGCATGTACTGTACAAAGCACCTGCAGCAACTGAAGAGACCTCAGCGTCTTCTAGCAAAGAAGATCAAGGGACTCCATAGGTTCATAGGTAGGTACTAGGCTATTGGCCCTATGGCCTATATAAGCCTAGCCAAAACGTACCCTGGCTTTCGCCACCCAAGAAAATTATTTTCCTGTGAAGTGATCCTCGGGGTGAATTTCCTATCTCCCATCCAATCACCAAATTTTACTTGAAGAGTGCTAATGAAGAGCTTTGTTTGATATAGATAGGTAGTTTGTTCCAGAGTATGGAAAGTCTCTGGGACAGGAATCTATCCCTCCAGCATGTTCTGTTTATTGTGGTGACAAGGTTTAGGTCCCTAGAGCGTGTAGCTCGTAGGGATTGGGATTTCTTTAAGTGGAGCATGTCTAAAAGCTCTGGGTTTGACATAGCTTTGTGTGTTAGGTAAAGATCGCCCCTGAGTAGGTGATATGTGATGGAGTAAAGCTGCAGATTTTTGAGACGGTCTGCGTAAGGCATCTGTTTGAGGCCGGTAATCCTCTTTGTGAGGTATTTCTGTGGCCTTTCCAGTTGTTGTAGATGTCTTGTGAGGTACATACCAAAAGGGGCATTGTACTCTATAATGGGTCTAATGAGTGACAAGTAGAGGGGAACAATGACCTCCTCTTTCCTGGATGAGAAACCTTTTGTGATGAGGTGTGCCACGTAAAAGGATTTCCTGACTACTGTGGCAATGTTATTATCAAAGGAGAGACTACTGTCCACCTGTGTCCCAAGATCTCTTATCACACTTTCGGTGTTAAGTAGACTACCGCCTATGCGGTAGTTCATGGGTACAGAGTTTTTACCAAAAGGGATGACAATGCACTTTTTGGCATTGAGCTTGAGGCCGTGGCTTTGACACCAGGCATCTGTCTCAGTGAGACCCTTTTGTAGGATGTCCACATCTTTTGGAGTTTGATTATGGCTCCTAGTTTGCAGTCATCTGCGAACTTCATCAGCCAAAGACCTTCTGTGTTAGCCTGTACTTCAGAGAAGTAGATACCAAACAGGAGAGGACCCAGGACTGAACCCTGTGGTACTCCACTTGTCACTGTTCTGTCAGTGAGCCAGTTGGCAACCCATCTTGTGACATAGGGATTTATACCTCGTTTAGTGAGTTTATCTATAATCCCAGAGTGGGGGATGGTGTCAAAAGCCTTGGTGAGATCTAGATAGGCTGTGTGAACTATGTAACCCTCATCTACGGCTTTGTTGACTGCTTCAAAGAAGTCCATCAGGATTAGGAGACAAGATCTGTCTTTTACAAACCTGAACTGGATGGGGTCCTGAGTTTGGAGATTACCAATGTCATTGTTTATAAGTTCCATGATGATACATTCCATAGCCTTGCAGACCAGGCTCGTTAGGCTAATGGGACGGTAGTTTCTGGGGTCTGTGGTGGCTCCCCCTTTGTGGAGTGGGATAACTGTCACTGTGCGCCATTCAGTGGGCACATAGCCTGAGGTGAGGCTTTGATTGAACATGGTACTTAGGTGGGTGCCAGTTTGTTCTGTAGTTCATATAGAACACAGCCTGGGATGTGGTCAGGTCCCATGGATGCTGTATTCTTATCTTTGGATAGTGTTTTTTACCTGTGCAGCCGTGATTACAGGAACTTTGCATTCTTCTGGTATAGAGATGGGCCCTTTAGGGGATAACAGGGGGTAAAGTTAGCACTGAACCTATCTGCCAGGATGTTGGCAATATCAGTTGGTTCTGTATATTTAGTGCCATTGTGCTGTAACTCAGAGCAGATCTGAGTGCTGCCATTGAGATTCTTGACATAGCTATAGAATGCTTTGTGGTTGTCTTTAGAGTCAGTGGCAATTTTGTTTTCATAACTAGATTTGGAGGATTTTATGAGGGATCTCAGCTTCTTACTGAGGCTGACTAGGGAGTTTCTCCAATAATGGGATTTTACTCTTTTTTGCAACAGTTTCTTTCTTCTGCTGTAGAGTTTGTTTATGACAGGGGACCACCAGATTGGCTTCCTTTTTTTGGAGGATAGCATCTTGGTTCTTTTAATGATTGCACAATCCATGCACTCATGTAAGTGCTTATAAAGTGCATTTGTGTAGGATTCAGCAGTCATACCTTTATTGTCCTTCAGCATGGGTGTCGTGAAGTTTGACACTTCTGTCTTAAGAAGCATGAAGTTGGCTTTGGAGAAATTTTTTACTGTGGTTTCCGTAATGGGGGGTGGGGTAGGAATGTGGATTTCTAGGGTGATTAGCTTGTAGTCGGATCTGACCAACAAGTAATTGACCTCTGTTGTGGAGCACAGGTTGTCCATGTTGGTATTAACCAGGTCTAGGATATTGCTGACCCTGGTGGGGGGTGTGGATAAGTTGATCCAAGGCATTGGAATTTATGAATTTCAGAAAACATTGAGCATAAGAGTTGGTACAGGACTAGTTTTCCCAGTTAATGGTAGGGTAGTTGAAATTGCCCATTATTAAGGTGTTAGGTCGTACCCTAATATTTTCCATTGTATCAAGAAATGAGGAGTGGGAATCCTGCGGCATGGTGAGGGATCTGTAGCAAGCTACAATTTGGATTGCAGTCTTGCCCAGAGTTAGTTGCACTTGGATAATCTCGGATGCATTATGCTGAGCAACTAGCCTGGAGGTGTGGATATCCTTAATGAATATGGACACGCCTCCACCATTAGTGTTTTGGTCCAGGTTAGGTGGCCGAAAGGTGTGGTATGAATTATAGCCTGGTAATGCAGGGGTAATCTCTGGAGCTTTGAACCAGGTTTCTGTCACTGCACAGATGTCAATGTTCTCCATTTTAAGGAGTGCCTTTTGAGGTTTAGACTTCTAGCATTGAGTAGCAATACTCTCAGATTCTTCTTGCCTGTACCTGTTACGGTGGTGAATTTGTCATTTGAACCTTGCCTAAAAAGGCACTATAGGGGTGGTTAGAGCCTTAGCCAGTATCCGGAATCCCAGGGGCGACAGCTGCAGGCCATCTCTGGCAAAGCATTGTGGTTTGTTGATCATGTCATCCCAGGCAGACAGATTCTGGATCCCCTTAGAATGACACCAGAAGCTTAGTCAATTGTTGAAATCAATCATTTTGTCCTTGTACTGTGGTATCATTCTGGATGATGGCAGGATGCTACTCAGGGCTAGGGTCATACCTACCTGGGCTACAAGATCGGACAGCTCCTCCATGTCCCTTTTCATGTAGTCCAGGGAGGTACATCTCAGGTCATTCACACCAACATGGACAATGACAGAGTCATATTTGTACTTGTTGTGGAGTGACCTGAGTGCATGCGTTATGTGGTGGATCCTGGCACCTAACAGGCAGCTGACAGTAACTTACTCCTTGTTTAGCCTGGTGAGTGGAACATCAGTGTGCCTGACTATAGAGTCACCTATGACTAAAATGCTAGGTACGTTGTTATGCCTTATGGGCTGTGGTTGAGTGGCACACTGAGTTTGTGTGCTGTGTGTCATTTGGGTTGTGTTGAGGGGGTGGAGATTGCTTCTGTTTCTGCTTTGGAGGTCCCTGTTGCTTGGGAAGGTTTTTACTGAGAGCCTCTGTGAATGTAGGTGTGCAATTTGTGTTTCTATGTGTTTGTTTTGGTGGTGTAGGTTTTGAGGGACTATGTGGTGTGGTGCAAGTGTTTACTTTCTCCTCTTGACTGTCTAGTCCAGTCTTGGGTGAAGAGAGCTTTGCTTCCAGTTTGGCTATATAAGTGCATCTCTCACAGGTTGTAGTGTTGGATGGTAGGAGGAGAGGGTTGTCTGTGTACATGAGGCAATTACTGCATTGCCCCAAGATGCCCAGATTCATCAGGTAGACAGGAGAAAACACAGGGAGCTGACCCTTAGACAAGCCTGGATAGGTGCTTATTTGTTAAGTACTAGAAACTGTTTTCCTCTAGACAGGGAGGAAAGATGAGTGCTGTAGTAATTTGTAGCTTTAGTGCTTACAATAAGTTCTGAACAAGTGCTGAGCTCAAAGAAACAGACTTGAGTGCTGAAACAAAAAAACTGGCTAGCACTTTCCTTACACAGACCTGCTAATGCCCCCGTCACTATACTCTGTGTCATGCAGACTTCTTAGCACAGACTTATGCCTGGCTTCAGAGCAAACTCCAACCCAAACCTAATGAACTTGCTGTGCATCTGTAAATCAAATAGGACTAGAGATGCCTGCTCCAGGCACATAAATTATGGCTTGTAACATGAATAGGATATGCTGCAGGGACAGATTTGTCTCCCAGTGACTGACACATCTTTGGAATAGGCTGCCAATTCATGTGAATCAGAGCACCTCTAGGACACTGTTCAAAAGGAACCTGGATGACTGGATGGGGCACCTTAAATTCTTATAGAGGACAGTACCCACAACACTCCTGGATATGGGCAGTAATTACTAAATAAAATCCCTGGGTATTGACTAGAGTATCTCTGGTACTACATTGGGATCAAATGGCTAGGCTTGAAATGACCTTTGGATCAATAGCCTATTAGCCTCCCATGATCCTATAAACCAAAGTCATTCTAGTTCTAGGGCAATGATAATTATGAAAATTGGGGCATGAATGGGTAGGCTTAAAAAGGGTCTTTGCCCATTAGCTAAGTAAGTCATTATGATTGTATCATGGTTTTCTACAGTGAGTTGAAAGTGCATGAAACTGTTTTCCTCAGAAAGCTGTGAAACAAAAACATGTTGGAATCGAGGAATACAAATAATAACCATCATCTGTTATAGAGGAATATAGAAAAAAGGTCTGAAACCATTTAGCAATGAGCTTCCCTTTAGAAACGAAACACCTTAATCAAAGTTTCATTGTTCTGGTCTTGTTACATCTACTAGCAGGGAAAACTACTAATAGGAGTTTCTGTCTGCTATGTACTGCCTGATTAACATAAAATAAATAAATACGAAAAATTTATTACTTAGGTCAACTGTAGCGCATAATACATTTTTTTCAGCCACTTTAGGTATAAATCATTTAGTCACATATTCATACTCATTTTTGTTTAGGCATGAGCCTGAGCTTTAGCAAGGAATCTCATTAAATGTGAGAGAAGAGCAATCACTAGAGATGATCTTTAAATGTGTGCAAATTGGTCCCTATACAACACAAACAGAAGCTGTTAACACATAATTTTAGCCTTTATCTACTGTCACTACTAGTTACAACACAAAAATCACAACCGCTTGGGGGTGGGGGGTGGGGTTCACAGTTGGGTTTCTGCAATGATACTTAATACCATTTGTAACCCTACTCCATCTTGTTATTGAACTCTTACTACTAAATATTTAATTTATTTATGTATGTCTGTCTGTGTGTATGTATGTATGCATACTCATTGGACAATGGATGGTGGAATGGCACAGCTGTAGCATTGTCGCCTCACAGCAAGAGGTTCTTCGGTTTGATTCTTGGCTGGGATGCCTTATGTGTGGAGTCTGCATGTCCTCCCTACATCTGTGTGGGTTTCCTCTTAGGTTATAAACACATGTGTCTGGAGCGTTTCTACCCAGGCCTCCACTGAAAATTGGCTTCATTCCAAGTCAGACTTTCCCAATAAATAAATAAATATACACATTTATTTAATTTAATGAATTTAATGAAACCAAAATTTAATAAGTTTTCAGGCATAAACCATAAAGGTCCAATACGCATGCACACAAGCACCTTTAAGCTTTCCTGAATTTGGAGGATCACATCTAATTTGTACTCAAACTTTGGTTCCATCCCTCCTACATTTAGAAAGTATTTTGAGTTAATAGCACCAGTAAAAGTACCTAATATGGACGCTTTTCCATAATTCTTTTTTCTTTGTCCATATTTCCAAGGTAAAAGTTGAAAGGCATGAAACACATATACACAAGCAGATTGTGTTAACAGATATTCAGCTATTTACCCCATAAAAAGAGTGGGCCACTTTTCCCTTTTTTCAGGTTCCAGCTTCTTACAGAACAAAAAATAATGTTTATTAGTCTTTCACAAAAAAAAATGCTTACAATTAAAAGTGAGTACACTCAACAAAACAAATATGTCTGCCACTGGCTAATCAATAAAAAAGGGTCTGTTGCCATGGATATGTCCTTTCCCACTATCTCCATTACCACCTTGGTGGATAAGGGAATCCTGAGGCAATGTAGACATTGCCTCATGTTTTCTGACAAGCAGTAAATTCTCAAAGTGATATGGTATATGAACGATGCATTTACACAATGCCAGTGGAGGCAAAGCCCTCACATAAAAGCACTTCTAATGTCAATATGGTCGTCAGTAGTTCACACGCTGCAACCATCACACACAATTCAAAGCAAACACATGCACTCAAATATTCTGAGAAACTTAAATGTAACCTATTTAAACCCCAAATACTTTCTAGATGACGTACACAAACTTCCTCTCCAACCATGAACACATACTTTTAAAACACCACAATCAACACATACAGCCAAATCTCAGAGCATCTATTTCTAAGCCCATACGGCAAGTCACCACAGAATCCAACATTCCTCCATTGTGAGATTCACTGATGTCCCTCCTACCAGGCTGAGTAAGGAGAAAGTCATGGTCAGCGGCTTATCAGGGACCAGGATTCATCACATTATGCATGCACTCAGGTCACTGGGCCACAAGTACCAATATGACTCAGTCATAGTTCATGTGCGTGTAAATGGCATGAGATGTACCTCCTGAGATTATATGAAGACAGACATCATTAAGGTCTTGAAATATGTGTCACACGCTAGTATGAGCCTAGCATTCAGCAGCATGTTATCTTCTACAAGGATGATGCTACAATATGAACAAAAGATGGATAACTTTAATAATTGGTTTAGTTTTTGGTGACATTCTAAGGGGGTGCAATATATGTCAGCATGGAAGGAGGTGGACAACAGACCGTAGTGCTTTGGTAGGGATGGTGTGTACCTCTCCCCTCTAGGCCTTTGAATATTAGCTAAAACATTTTCTTCCCCCATACTTCCTTTTTTATTAGGCAATGCCAAACTGAAAGTACTTCTGAAGTAGCAAACTGAAACCAAGAAAATCTAAAGGTGATAACGCTCAAAGCTAGGAGTCTAAACAAAAATATCACTACCTAGAAACTGAGATATGGTTTAAAGCCACAGATACAGACCAGTTACTACACAGACAGGGACTAAAGGTGGAAGTGTCTCATTTTCCATGCTAGATATACCTCAAGACTGGTCAAACAGGATGCACTTGAGCCTCTTCACATTCAAGTCACCATTGGCAAAATCCCATACAATTTCCTTGCAGTCTGTATGCGCCCCTCTAAGACAGAGGAAACACATAACATGTATTTAAGCTTAAACATGCTAGTGATGACCTCCACCTGTCACCCCTTGAACTCTGGATCCTGGCCAAGGCTCTCACCTCTAGGGTTGCCACCATTTCAAATGCCTAAAGTGGGACATTTTTTGTAAAAATGTAAGAATTTTCAGGACAAAATATACTCTTGGACAGTGCAAAGGACAGAACTTCACATTTTGCCAAAATAAAAGCTTATTCTTATAGCATTTTAGTTGCTTATGCTATTTTTTTAAATGTAGGTGTTTCAGATAAAAATTAACTATTTTATGCAACTATTAAAGAAAAGCTATGAAATATTTGTGTCCTAAAATGTCAGGACAATTGTCATTTTTTTAGTTTTTCTTGCAGGACACAACTACCCAAAGAGGGACTGTCCCTCGCAAAGAGGGACAGGTGGTAACCCTGCTGACCTCCCCCATTGTGCTTTTTTTAGGCAATGTCCCAAAGACAAATCTTCCAACATAAAAAGTGTGTCAAAAAAACAAACTGAAGGTCATGCTGCTCAACGCTAGGAGCCTTAACCTGAAAATGCACTCACTGGAGGCTCTCCTTGCACTGGAAGATGCCGATGTCTGTGTGGGCACAGAAACTTGTTTCAGGGCTAAAGAGAGCACCCCTGCCTTAACAGGCTACATCATGAAGACAGAAGACTAAGGGTGGTGGAGTCTCTGTCTTAATTAAGGACAGGCACACCTCCAGACTGGTTTTCCAGCATGATGCACTGGAACTACTCCAGGTGCAACTGACAGTTGGCAAGACACCCATCCAAGTTATAGCCATCTATAAACCCCCACTCTATGATTCAGACATCAACTCCTCTTTCCAGTATCTACTTGACTATCAAGGAACCCCCTAACACCCAGATCCTTAGGGACTTCAAGTACCTCACCATAGACTGGGTGAACTATTCCTGCACTAATGAACACAATGATTCATTGGTGTCAGATTTAATGCGGTAGACCAGCTTGTCTCATCCCTCACAAGGGGAGAAAATATTCTGGACTTGGTTCTCACCAACATGGTTGACCGCTGCACCACTCCCATAGTATGTTCTTCCCTGGTGAGACAAGATCATTAGACTGTCTCAATCCTTTTATTGCAAACATCTGTTATTTGGATTTCTTTGTGGTATTATAAAAAATCAGAACTGAAAAATAGTCTGCCCTTCCATCCTTATATTTTCCTTTCCCAAGTGTATTATGGCACACCAGCCACTAATTTCCACTAAGGACATATAGTTTGTGTAGCAGAATGTACTACCCTCTCTAATGTCAACTTATCCATAAACTCCCTGGTTCTTTCCTTCTATTTTCTACAAGCAGATGTTAGCTTTGTTTTCTTTGAATGTAACAGTTTAAGTTACCTTAAAGATCCCTGCACTGCTCATACTTTTCCTGTTTTATAAAAAGCTAACACCCCGCCCCCCCCATTGTCTCTGCCGGTGACTCACTCACCCTCTCAGCTTACTTTTGTATTGTCTCCTTTACCAGGTTTGAATTTTCCTTTGTCCACTTCAGATGGTTTCCCCCTCAGCACCCCCTTTTCAGTCTCTTGCTACTGGGAGTGTCATCCCAGAGCCCAGTGCCACTCTCATTCCCATTTTTGTTGTCATGCACCTTTATATGATCACTGTTTTTCCAACATACAGAAATTCCAAGAGACACACTTGTTTCCCAGTAATCTGGCTTCAGCTTTCTACAGCTTGTTTCCATAAACTCTTCCATGAAGAAAGTTCCATGGATATATGCTTAGTATTGGAGATGCTCAACACTACACCTCTAATTCTCATCACCACTCCCTTTTTTGGTATTGGAAACCAGCTCTGCAGCATTTACGTTTGCGTGTCCACATGTATTATGCCATTTTCCTATTTTACTTGTATATCTCTCCATGTCATTTTCTTGGTATCTTTGTTATCCTTAATCTAGTTCTGCACTCTGCAGGGATTTAGTCTCAGCTTTCTTTTTCTTTTCTAATTATTGTTATTATTTATTAAGCAGATTGCACCACATCTTCTCCAAAAGTCACCAGTTTTAAGACTAAAATGTGAGTAAAAAACAGTAACGGTTGAAAATTATGATGCGCAAAAGATCTAATAGACATAAATGAGCACAATCCCTTTAGTAATGCAGTGCGGAAGGGTAAAATAAATTATCCAAAATTCAGCTTTGTTTTTCTGTAATTTCAGTTCACTGATTCTCCATTTGATACAGGAAAATTGAGGTATTCTGAGAAAAATCTGGACAGTTGAGAACTATGTAATGGCTGTCTGCTGTGTTACCGTACAGTGCAAGGTAAAATTGGAGACCTTCGGCAAAGCTATGAGAGGTATCCAATACGCTCACTCTTGAGAATGACAGTGCCACTCTTTTGAGCCTAACCATCCCAACAGATAAGAAATAAATATTTTTGATAACACCACAACCACGGGGAAACTATCAGCCATGAAATATATTCCACACAAAATATGTGGAAATGGTGTTATAGAAAATATTTTTTTCTCAGTTGTCAGTCTGGAAGGACTCCAGTGAGTGTTTTCTTTTCATTGCTTGAGTACAGTTAAGAGGTTAGCCAAGACAATTACTCAACCTTACTACATATTTCAGCAGAATAAAAACAAAAAACAAAAAAAAAAACAAGAGGTCTATAACATAATGACCTGACAGACCCTCAATAAATGCAAATACATATATGCATGCGCTGTGCAGGACCATTACAGGATTTACATTTTCTCTTCTTATAATCAACAGTAAAGCTTCGGATAGCTACAGATATTGTTTTCATTTTCTGTTTCATTAAGTGTGTTTTTCTTTTTTGTTTTATGCAGCCCTTATTGTCATCATCTTTACTAACACATGTAAAGGAAAGGAGCACAATATCTGTAGGTAGCAGAAGCTACGCTGTTGAATATAAGAAGAGAAAATGTAAATCGTTCACTGATCCTGCAGAAAGCACAAATGGCATGCACTGACTCAAAATGTAAAATGACGACTGCTGGCACTTAGGGACTGAGTGCAACTGTGTCGCATACAACATTTAAAAATATATAGTCTGAAAATATATATGCATAAATTCCCTATAACAAGATTACTGGTCTAACAGAGCAGAAAATGCAGTTTTGTGAAAATGCTTACTGTTCCAGTGGCACCTGCATTTTGTTAAATGCATTATGGCTACTAGCAAATAATACAGTTTTGCCCAACAGAAGACATTGCCTTAAGTAGTATTTACCATAAAAAATAAAACAAAAAAACAAACAAGTACAGAGCACCCAAGCAAAGAGTGCCTTATTCCAGAGAGAGGTAAAACAATACTGGAATACAGGTTTGTACTCATATTTTGAGGAAACTCAATATCGTGGGTGGGATTGTTAGAACGTCATTACTTTTATCATAAACAGGGAGGTGATTTGCTAATTGGGTGGCAGTGTTTGAGCTTCGGTCCGAGGCAGAAATGCGGTTTAAGTAACGGGATAGTGCCCCTTTAACAGTTAAAAAAGCTTGATATCAAAAGAATATTCCAGTTGTGTGAAAATGCTTGATTCTTGCCTAAATTGCCTTCTAAGCTGTTTTGAAGAAAATCTAAGTTAAAGTTCATCACTGATGCATGTGAAAACAGGAAGGAACTTTCTTTTTCTTTATTTTCAAGTATATATGTGAAAAATCTACTAAAAATAACATTTTTAAATATTTATTTAGAAGTGAAGAACTGGAAAAACAAAAGCTATAGTACTATTTTATATTGAGCTGTTGCTGACCATAACTTGCTTACATTTTGCTAAATGTTTATAGCTTACGATCTAGTGTTAACTAACTGTACATACTAATGCAGAAGTAAAGTTAGACTTGTGTTACTAATTAGAACAGTTTAAACAAATTAAGAAGGTAAAATGTACAGACAAAATTAGCAGCTGTTTGCTGTGAGTTATTTTCTTATGCTATAATCAAATTCTAATCTCAAGATGTGAAGCTTAAGTCAGAACAGCAGTTCACAATGGCTAAAAGCACACATTCAAATTTAAGAAGCAGGGATTCTTTTGTATATACTCAAGATTGCTTGTAATAATACTAGAATTAATAAGAGTAAGCAACTTATAAATATTATGAAAATCCACAGGAAATTATCTACTATGTGAGATTAATAAAAGAGCAATATCATTAAGTTAAGACATATATATATAGTACACTATTTGTTGGATTATTTAGTATGTATGTTTAATAAAAGAGGATAATTAAACCTTTATGTAGTAATGAGGAAATATAACCAAAATAAATGTTTCTTATCATTTTTAACTTGTATATTATTTATATTAATTATATGTAAGTTACAGTAGCTTTTGGTTATTTTTGAAGAATTTTTAGGTATTTATTTATTTAACATTTACCAGAAAAGTCCAACTTGGAATGAAGCCAGTTTTCAGCAGAGGCCCAGGAAGAAGGTATCAGCAGAGAGAGAGAGAGAGTATTTAGTAGGCAATCTAGGAATTTTGGTATCCATTCTAGGTTGTGTTTTATTAGTAATGTATACAGTGACAGTTGAATACTTGTTTTTGTGATTCATGAGTTTGTAGAAAGGAAGAATTCAAAAAATGTGCAATGTTAAGATACTGTTGGAGAAATGCATTTGAATCTTATATACAATTAAATTAATATGGTGGATAAACGTGTGACATTATCTTTTAAAAGAAATATTTTAAATACATAATATGGATAGTTTGAGTATTATCTTTTAATGAAAATGGATTAAATAATGGTAACAAAAGGAAATCATTAATTAGATATCTAAAATTAAATAGAGGTGACATTATATTCTTGCAAGTGACACACATGATAAATAAAGATATACATTACGAAATGTTATCATCTGTATATTTTACCAAAATGACTGGAGGAACTGCTTTACTTTGGAGAGAATGTCTACTATAATGTCTAAGATAATGGAATCCATTGATGATCCCAAAGGAATGTCAACATTTGTAATAATTGAATATAACCGAAAACTCTGTAGACTACCTACTTTTTAGTGGGTCCATGGATCATGAGAGAGTGGCTAAAGATCACTTAAACTTACTACAAAGTTACTGTAACTTTAATTTAATTTTAACATGGGGATTTTAACTGTATATCAAGTATATAAGATCCAAGTGAACAGAAGAAAGCTAATATTCTTGTATCTGCTAAATAACAAAACAGATGGATTAATAATAATCTAATTAATAGTAAAAGAGGAAGGCAAGTTACTGTTCTTCACTCTTTTTTTTGCATATTGGACACAAAGTACAACTGATGGTATTTATGCCTCATATTTACTTAATAAAGTGAATTATTTGAAAACTATTCCTTGTTCTTTATCTGATCATAATGCATTAAGTATTACTGTATTTATGGGTATAAGGACATTTCACATTTACAGAATCATAGTATATATGATGAAATTAAAAGAATTTAAGAGTTACCTTAAGGAACAAATTGAGATTTTTTGTTATCTTTGAATGATAATGCTCTAGTTAGTAAAGTCATAGTATGGGACTCTGTAAAAATGCACATTAAATACAGAATGGGAAGATGGGCTAGTAATAAAATGAAAGAGTGGGATAAAGAGTTGTTATAAATACAACTTGAAATACACAAAGCAAGGTCTGAACCACAATTAAAGAAATTAGATAATACTGAAGTCATTAAAAATTAATGACAAAATATCAGACAGTTTTAACACAAAGTGAAGATAATTTTAGAAAAAATAAAATTGTACAGTTCTCAAAACATCTACAGGCATTAGCTAATAGAAGCAAGATGTTAAGCAAAAAGGCACAAATCAATTGTATCCAAAATCCTCACACTAATAAGGTTACACCAGACATAGAGGAACTGCTTAACATTTTTGAAAAAAATCCATGCAAATCTTAATAAAGATAAATAATAATAATTATGATTACAGAACAGACACGTATTTAAAGAAAAATGTTACTAATAAACCTAATGACCAACAAATATCTCTACTGAATAAGCATATTACTACAATAGAAGTTAAAGAAACCTTAAAAAAAAGAGAAAAGTGGTAAAGCTCCAGGGTTAGAAGGTTTATGTATGGAATTATATAGTTTGCTTCCATTAAATATTTTAGAATTACTAAGTTATGCTTTCAGGATAATTCAGACTAACAAAATTCTTCCCTCATGGAAATTTTCTGTAATCTTCCCTATACTTAAGCAAAAAAAAAAGGATAATAAGTTAGTTTTTTCATACACACCTATTTTGTCATTAAATATGGACTATAAAATATTCCATCTTTGCTACATTAAGAATATAGTAGATTAATTAATAAAGATCAAATAGGATTCATGGGCAATAGAATAACATATATGCAAAAGGTAGTAAGTATCTTAGATTTAGCAAAATAATGAATAAGAAATTGGTCATAATTAACTTAAGCTATTAAGCGAGCTTTTGATTCTGTAGATTGGAACTACTTGTTTAAAACTTTAGAAGCATTTGCATTTCCACAACAATTTACTGAAATATTAGAAAACCTATACAGAGACTTCAAAGCATATGTTAAAACTGGATCTAACATTTTGCAAGCATTCACTTTAAGCAAGGGTGCCCCTTATCGTGACTACTACTTGCATTATGAATTGAACCCTTAGCGTAACAGCATAACAAGCAATGAAAAAAATGATGGATTCTTCATTAAAAAGGATTGTCAATCTAAAATACAGTTTTTGCAGATAATATTTTACTAACTACAGGACATTTAAATTATTCAATAGAAGGAGAAATAGATGAAGAAATTGAAATGTTTCAAGAAGTATCGCTACTAAAATTAAATAATGATGAAACTGAAACTTTAGTGTTAAATTAATTACTAGATAGTAAGTTTAAATATAAATTTAACTGTAACTGGAAAGGAAACCAACTAAAATATTTAGGAATAAAAATATATTATGATGTTAATAAGACTATTAATAACAATTTTGAAAACAAATGTTACTCCTTTATTAAAATATAGTGATTTTTTTTTTTACTTTTGAGGATACATTTGTATTTATTAAATTATTAGCCAAGATATATATATATATATATATATATATATATATATATATATATATATATATATATATATATATATATATATATATATATATATATATAATCTTGCAATTAATAACTTTAATACCAGTCAAAAACTGCTAACTTTATTTTTTTGGTATCCTAAAAGCCAAAAATTGCTCTGCACATATGACATTGTTTCTTAAAACAGTTATGAAATCAGTTTTTAAAACTCCATTAATATCAAAATGGAAATCTCCGCTTTCCCATTACATACACTACTAGATTTAAGGAAACTCAGAACAATGCTAAAATGATTTTACTAAAAAGAAATGGATTAGTATTATGGCCTGATTGCTTTGAAAAATGAAAAGACAAATCAGCAGAATATTTAATAACATAAGTTGATGAATCTGTTAAACAGTTAGCATTATCCATCAATAAGAAATTAAGTGAATTTGTAAATAATATGCAAGTGAAAAGAAACAGAGCATTATTCCCAAATTATAAAAATGTATGAATGGTATCATCAAAGGTAAATGTCCAAGTTATATCAGTTAATTATGAATAATAATCATAATAATGTTGATGCAAAACTGTGGAACATTTTAGATCGTTTTCGATTGAGTGACTCAATGGATAAGAATGAAACATTGTTACTTAAATCCTTTAGTCAAACTTCAAGTTTATACCGATTTTTTTTTTTTTTTTTGTATATGAAAATACGTATGTAGCATGTTTGTTGCACCCTAAAAAATCTCTAAATTTAGTAAAATGACTTCTTCATATTATTAGAGATATAGTAATGATGTAAAAGCTGACTGGACACACATGCTTATGGACTGTAAAAATTAAATGTATTCTGGGAAGAGATGAGTATGCTTTTTAAGGGGATATGGTCTAATAATTATACTTGAACTAGGTCAGTAATACTAATGAATGCTCCACTTTCTGTATCTATAAAAGCCAAACGATAAAAACATTTTGAAGTCTTTTGGCAGTTGCTAGAAAACTTATTACAAAAAAAATGGAAATCAAACTCTGTTTTTATGTTCAAATAATTATAAAATTTAACAGCAATATTATGTAAAACTGAAAAAGAAGTAGTCAGAAGGCTTTTAGTGGTTGGAATAGCCTTGAAATATTGCAGTTGAAATACCAAGATTCCTAATGTGGTAATTGTATAAAATTAACTTGATAATTCAATGTATTCCTAATATTGTACAACAGTTTCTGATGTTGGATTTTGCCCTTTCTTTGTACATATTATAAAATATGTTAAATTAATAAAAACATTCTTAAAAAAATGTAACCAGTAGAGATGCTTAGAGGGTTTCAAATAGGCCATATTTGGGACTGATAATCAGGCAACCTGGTATATTATCAGAGCTATGAATGTGGTGCTCCTATCTTTTTAGAAGACTTTTAACACTTGTTTTATAGAAATTAGTGTAGCTGGCTTGGACTGTGGAATAAGTGGAATAGCTATAATTGTGGCTAGAGTAAAATTTGAACTAAATTTGTCAGCTAGGATGTTAGCTATTTCTTTTAGGTCAGAGTGTGCAGTGTTGCTCTGTATTACCTATGACCATTGCTTGGTATAAGTTCTTAACTTTCTGTCATAATTAAAGAAATATTTCTAGTTATTGTTGGTTATTATTGGCTATTATAAATTCATACTCAGCTTCCAGTGGTTCAATTATGATCATTTGTTTGCTTAAATGTGCTCTTATTGTTCATAGGTTCATACTAGGCTATCTGCCCTAGGGCATTTATAAGCCTAGCCAGAGTGTGTTTGGCTTTCGCCACCCATTTTAAATTAATTTTGCTATGCCCTTTTTCGAGGTTAGTATACTGTGCCTCTGTCTAACAGTGACACAGAAGTGATACCCGGGGTAAACCTACGATCTCCCATCCACTCATCAAGATTCCTCTTGAAGAGAGTCAATGAGGGACTCTGCCTAACCTGGACTGGGATTTTATTCCAGAGTGAAGGGAGACTCTGGGTTATGAATCTGTCCCTCCAGCATGTCCTATTTATTTCAGTGCTGAGGTTCAAGTCTCTCGAGCGAGTGGCTTGATGGGATTTGGATTTTCTGAGGTGCAGCATGTCCATTAATTTCGGGTTGGACATGGCTTTATACGTCAGGCACAGATCGCCTCTGAGCAGGCGGTATGCCACTGAGTAGAGCTGGAGTTTCTTTAACCGGGCAGCATATGGCATCTGTTTGAGCCCTTTGATCCTCTTGGTGAGGTACTTTTGGGGTCTTTCCAGTTGCTGCAGGTATCTGGTAAGGTACATCCCAAAAGGGGCATTGTACTCAATTATGGCCCTGATGAGGGATGAGTAAAGAGGCACAATGACCTCCCCTGATCTAGATGTGAATCCCTTAATGATTAGGTGGGCTATATAAAATGTTTTTCTAACCACTTTGGTCACGTGGTTGTCAAATGAGAGATTGCTATCAACTTGGGTCCCCAGGTCCCTAATTACTTCTTCCGTACTTAATGGATTACCACCTATGTGGTAGTTTGTGCCAAAGGGGATGACTATACACTTTTTGGCATTTAGCTTGAGGCCATGGCTCTGGCACCAGTTGTCTGTTTCTATGAGGCCCTTTTGGAGGATGCTTGTGTCGGCTGGAGAGTCGATTATGGCACCCAGTTTGCAGTCATCTGCGAACTTGGTCAGCCACAGTCCTTCCGTGTTGGCCTGTACCTCTGAGAAATATATACCAAACAAGAGAGGTCCCAGGACTGAGCCTTGTGGGACGCCACTTGTAACTGGTTTGGAGTCTGACATGGCTCCAGCAATTGTGGGTTCTGTCCTTGAGCCAGTTTGCAACCCATCTAATGACATAGGGGTTTATATTTAAGTTGGTGAGCTTATCTATAATGCCCGAGTGGGGTATTGTATCGAAGGCTTTTGCGGGGTCCAGGTAGGCTGTGTGGACCACCTTCCCCTCGTCAATGGCCTTGGTGACTGTTTCAAAGAAATTGACCAGGTTTAAGAGGCAGGATCTGCCCTTAACAAAGCCGAACTGGGTAGGATCCAGTGTCTGTAGGTCCCCAATATCTTTATTTATGAGGTCCATGATGATTCTTTCCATAGCTTTGCAGACCAAGCTAGTCAGGCTTATGGGGCGATAGTTTCTAGGATCCGTTGAGGCACCACCTTTGTGGAGAGGGACCACTGTTGCTGTACGCCACTCTTTGGGTACATATCCTGTAGTAAGGCTGAGATTGAACAGTAGTTTTATGTTTGGGTTTAGCTCTTCTTGGAGTTCATGTAGGATGCAGTCTGGGACACCATCTGGTCCCATTGATGCTGTGTTTTTTGCTTTGGAGAGGGCTGCTCTTACCTGAGCATCTGAGATGTCAGGGGGCAACACTCTGCTGGGATAGATATTTTCCCTTTTGGTGGGGAGGGGGGAAAGAAGTTTGTGCTGAACCTGTCAGCTAGCATGTTGGCAATGTCTGTGGGTTCGGTGTATTTTTTGTCATTTTGACATAGAATTAGACATATTATAAGCATCAAGCAATTCCTTTCCCTTGTTATACAATTTATTTATACTGGTATTCCATCTATTGGTTTGTTTTTAAATTTCTAATTATATTTAGTGAAGCTAGGGACTATGTTATCAGTAGAACTATTTAACTGGGAGTAGAAGTCAGAGAAACACAGCAGTTTTAGCAGTGGGATCCAGTAGAATTTATTCTTTACACCAAATTACTGAAGGTTTGCATTTGAGAATTACCTAAGCACAGAGGTACTTTAAGCACAAACAGTGTAAAGGAAATTATTAATTTGTGGTATAGTTTAAGAAGGATGATAGCTATGGAAATGTACAATAATTTTCAATATTTCTGAGAACTAGGTTAAGGATACTGAAGCCCATAGTAGTTAGCATTTATAAAGTCAAGGAACCATGGACATGTTGGCCATTGGTGGTTTAGGTAAGCTAGTTTAATTTTTAGATAGATAGTTAAGGTCCCCTAGCAGAAATTAATTGAGTTTAATGGGGATTTCATCTACTGTGTTAGGACAGCTGTAAAGGATAGGACATAGATGGCGTTCTGTAGCTAGCAATGCAGTGGTAGTTCTTTTTATAGTGATCCGGACATCTTGGAGTTCAAATATAGTGCCAAGATTATCTGTTATGTGATGATTATAAACAGGTCATAATACTCTCTCTGCAATTGTAAGTAGGTCTTGAAGACATAATGAGCACAACACCCAAGAATACAGGGAGTGCTTTCATTGCTTTGAAACCATTTCTCTGTCACTACACACCAGTAGAGGAGGAAATTCCATGTGCGCAATGTCACCACACACACATAGAGGAGGAATTTCTATGCGCACAAAGTGTTAGGGGGTCACAATCAACTGATCCTGATCTCTCTTCAATGCAGTACTGGCTTTTAAAAGCCAGTACTACATTTGCAGTCAAAGCTGAGCACTGAGTAGCTCTGTGTATGGTCAAAACTGTAGCAAGCAGTTTGCTGCAATTTAAAAAGTAATTTTTAACTAAAACCTAAGTATAGAAGGATGTAAGATATAAACTGTTTGCTACATTTGTAGCAGGCAGTTTGCTACAGTATAAAAAGAAGATTTTTTTTTTAATTAAAACATTAGCACCATAATGCTCCATGCAAGCAGGATAAAAACTACCACAACTGTCACCACCATTTGTAGTAAATAGTTTGCTACAGTTTAAAAATGAATTATTTTTTTTAATAAAATAAGTTGAAGCAGGACAGAAAAATGGGACTTGAATGGCTGGGGCTGGAGGGAAGGGATATGTCATGTATCTGGCCCCCTGGCCAGTAGAAGGACCATCCTTTTTTTTTTTTTTTTTTTTGCTTTCAATGGAAGAGGTGAGGGATCATAGCTCTGACTGTAATAAACCGATCTCTTACAATGTAGTGATCAGCTTATTACAGTGAACATCTTTTTTTTTCCTCTTCAGAGCTGAGGGAGTGGGGTGCTGGTGCATAGTACTGGCCCAGAGTGCTGGTTGAACCAGCTATGCTTCTGCTACACACATGTAAATGTGTACAAGTTGCAGGAGTCTATCAAGTTTGGCCATTTTTTTAAAAGACTCCTTGAACAAACAAATTCATGAGTTTCAAACTAGAATTTAATAGGTTGGAATGTGTATCAAATGGATTTTCGCCTTAAAAAGGCATTATGTGGATAGCAAGAGTTTTAGCCAGACTGTGAAAACATTGGTCAGATAAGTGTAGACCATCCCCTGTCAAAGCAGGAATGCTTGTCATCCATTTTATCACAAGTTAACTCTGTCTGCATTTCCCCTAAAATGACACCAGATACATAGCCAATTATTAAAGCTTATTATATTGTCTTTGAATCTAACAATGTTCTGGGTGATGGCAAAATATCAGGCAAGACCAGTGGCTTTTCTGCCTGAGACACATGCATAGCATGCTCAGTCATATCCTTCTGCATATTCCTTGGTAGATCACCTAAGGTCATTCACCACCATGTGGACAACTATCAGGTCATAATCATATTTGTCAGGATGGAGAGATCCTGATGTGTTCCTTGCCACTGACTCCAGAAAGACAGGTAACTGTAACCCTATTAATAGTCAGCCTTTTGTGGATGTGATCCATATGAATGATAATACACTCACACATATCTAAAACATTACCATGGTTTGATGCAGTCACAATTGGCTAAAAGGGCTTGGAGTCTGCACCCATGAAACTATTAGAATTATGTGTACTTGCAAATGGCAAAAGTCAGTTTGCTGTTGTATGAGGACTGTCTGAGGTTTCTTAGGCTTTAACCTGGAAGGTTTAGGCAGTTTTAACTACCTCAGCATGTCAGTTGACTGGAAGCACACTATCCAGTGTCTGTATGCGTGCTATGCTTATGTTCTGAGGTGGGATGGTCACTTCCAAGTTCAGTAAATAGTTACACCTCTCATACAGTGAGTCGTCGTAAGGTATCAACAAAGAGTTCTTTGCTAAGCATGAGGCAACTACTACACTGCCTCAAAATACTTGCTGCTATCAAGCTGGCTACTGAATGGACAAAAGACGGTCGAGATTCCATAACAGGGAATACTATATGAACCACACAGACATATACTCCAGCTAATCCATAACAGGGAATACTATATGAACCACACA